>NC_045709.1:67899650-68099268 GCF_009834535.1 Camelus ferus | reverse complement strand
AAAACTGCAGGAACTTCAAACCGGCACTAGGAAACAGACTGGGAACCCCGAATAAAATTTCTCCTGAAATCCGTTCTCAATGTGCTAGATGAACGAATATCTCTACACGTGCTCTGTTCTGAGATATATGTGTGTGTGAAAGCATTCTTTCACCTAGCTTGTTGGGAACACAAAGTTTCTTTTCAATTGCAAACTACAATCCATACATATATATAGGGAGGTTCTAGCTCCAACTCCGATTTACAGTGAAAACTGCAGAAAATTCAAAACGGCACTAGGAAACAGACTGCAAAGCCCGAGTAAAGTTTCCCTGAAAAACGTTCCGAATGTGCTAGGTGAACGAACATCTCTACACGTGCTCTTTTGAGAGAATTGTGTGTGAAAGCCGTTTTCACATAGCTTAAGGGAACACAAAGTTTCATTTCAGTTGCAAACTACACTCCATACATATATATGGGTAGGTATTAGCTCCAACTCTATTTTACTGTGAAAACTGCAGGAACTTCCAACCGGCACTAGGAACCAGACTGAGAACCCAGAATAAAAGTTTCTTCTACAAAACAGTCCGTTTGAGCTAGATGAACGAACGTCTCACCACATGCTCTGTTCTGAGAGATAATTGTTTCTTAAAGCCGAAGTTCACCTAGCTTGATGGGAACACAAAGTTTCTTTTCAGTTGCAAAATGCCCTCCAAACATATATATGGGGAGGGACTAGCTCCAACTCGGCTTTACAGTGAAAACTGCAGGAACTTCAAACCGGTACTAGGAAACAGACTTAGAATCCAGAGTAAATGTTTCTACTGCAACCGAATCACTTTGTGCTAGATGAACGAAAGTCTCTCCACATGATCATTTCTGAGAGATATGTATGTGTGAAAACCGCCTTCACCTATCTTGTTGGCAACACAAAGATTCTTTTCATGTGCAAACTACACTCAAAATATATATGGGGAGGTACAAGCTCCAACTCGCTTTTACAGTGAAAACTGCAGTAAAATCAAATCTTCACTAGGAAACAGACTGAGATACGAGTAAAACTTTCTCCTGCAAACCGTTCCCTTTGTGCTAGATGAACGAACGTCTCTCCACATGCACAGTTCTGAGAGATGTTTGTGTGAATGCCGTTATTCACCTATCTTGTTGGCAACAAAAGTTTCATTTCATTTGCAAACTACAGTCCTTATATATATATGGGTAGGTACTAGCTCCAACTCGGTTTTACAGTGAAAATTGCAGGAAATTCAAACCGGCATAGGAAATAAACGGGGAACCCCGATTAAAAGTTTCTCCTGAAACCCATTCCCAATGTGCTAGATGAACGAACGTCTCTACACGTGCTCTGATCTGAGAGATAAGTGTATGTCTGAAAGCCGTCCTTCACCTAGCTTGTTGGTAACACAAAGTTTCCTTTCATTTGCAAACTACACTCCATAAATATATATGGAGAAGTACTATCTCCTACTCGGTTTATAGTGAAAACTGCAGGAACATCAAACTGGCACTAGGAAACAGACTGAGAAACCTGAGTAATTATTTCTCCTTTAACCCAGTCAATTTCTGCTAGATGAAAGAACGTCTCTCAACATGCTCAGTTCTGAGAGATAATTCTGTGTGAAAGCCGAGCTTTACCTAGCTTTTATGGAACACAAAGTTTCTTTTCAGTTGCCAAATACACTCCATACATATATATGGGAAACTACTAGCTCCATCTCGGTTTTTCAGGAAAAACTGCAGTAAAATCAAACCTTCCCTTGGAAACAGACTGAGATACAAGAGTAAAACTTTCTCCTGCAAACCGTTCCCTTTGTGCTAGATGAACGAACTTCTCTCCACATACTCAGTTCTGAGATATATGTGTGTGTGAAAGCCGTCCTTCACCTCACTTGCTGGGAACACAAAGTTTCTTTTCAGTAGTAAATTACACTCCATACATATATATGGGTAGGTACTAGCTCCAACTAGGTTTTACAGTGAAAACTGCAGGAACTTCAAACCGGCACTAGGAAACAGACTGAGAACCTCGAATAAAGTTTCTCCTGAAACCCGTTCTCAATGTGCTAGATGAACGAACATCTCTACACGTGCTCTGTTCTGAGACATAAGGTGTGTGAAAGCCATCGTTCACTTAGCTTGATGGGAACACAAAGTCTTTTCAATTTCAAAATACAATCCATACACATTTTATTGGATGATACTAGCTCCAACTCGATTTTATAGTGAAAACTGCAGGAACTTCAAACCGGCCATAGGTAACTGACTGAGGAACAAGATAATAAGTATCCCCTACAACATTTTCCATTGTGCTAGATGAACGAACGTCTGTCCCCATGCACATTTCTGAGATATATATGTGTGTGTGAAAGCCGCCCTTCACCTAGCTTGTTGGGAACACAAAGTTCCTTTTCAGTTGTAAACTACACTCCATACATATACATGGGGAGATACTAGCACCAACTCGATTTTACAAAGAAAACAGCAGGAACTTCAGACCGGCACTAGGAAACAGACTGAGAGACTAGATTGTAAGTTTCTCCTGAAACCCATTCCCAATGTGCTAGATGAATGAACGTCTCTACACGTGCTCTGTTCTGAGAGATAAGTGCGTGTGAAAGCCGTCCATCACTTAGCTTGTTGGCAACACAAACTTCTTTTCATTTGCAAACTACACTTCATAATTCTATGGGGAAGTACAAGCTCCAAATCGTTTTTACAGTGAAATCTTCAGTAACTTTATTCCGGCACTAGGAAACAGACTGAGAAACCAGAGTAAAAGTTGCTCCTACAACCCGTTCCATTCGTGCTAGATGAACAATAGTCTGTCCCCATGCTCAGTTCTGAGAGATTATTGTTTGTAAAAGCCGTTCTTAACCTAGCTTGATGGGAACACAAAGTTTCTTTTCAGTTGCAAACTACACTTCATACATTTACATGCGGAGGAAAAAACTACAACTCTGTTTTACAGTGAAAAATGCGGGAACATCAAACCGGCATCAGGAAACAGACTGAGAACCCAGAATAAAATTTTCTCCTGAAAACCGTTGCCAATGTGCTAGATGAACGAATGTCTCTCCACATGCACTTTTCTGAGAGATGTGTGTGAGAAAGCCGTCCATCACCTAGCCTGTTTACAGCATAAATTTTCCTTTCAATTTTAAACTACAATCCATCCCTATATATAGGGGAGGTACCAGCTCCAACTCGGTTTTACATTGAATACTGCAGGAACTTCAAACCAGCTCTACGACACAGACACAAAATCCAGAGTAAAATTTCTCCTGCAACCCGGGCCCATTGAGCTAGATGAACGAACGTCTCTCCACATGATCATTTCTGAGAGATATGTATGTGTGAAAACCGCCTTCACCTATCTTGTTGGCAACACAAAGATTCTTTTCATGTGCAAACTACACTCAATAAATATATATGGGGAGGTACAAGCTCCAACTCGCTTTTACAGTGAAAACTGCAGTAAAATCAAATCTTCACTAGGAAACAGACTGAGATACGAGTAAAACTTCTCCTGCAAACCGTTCCCTTTGTGCTAGATGAACGAACGTCTCTCCACATGCACAGTTCTGAGAGATGTTTGTGTGAATGCCGTTATTCACCTATCTTATTGGCAACAAAAGTTTCATTTCATTTGCAAACTACAGTCCTTATATATATATGGGTAGGTACTAGCTCCAACTTGGTTTTACAGTGAAAATTGCAGGAAATTCAAACCGGCATGGGAAATAAACGGGGAACCCCGATTAAAAGTTTCTCCTGAAACCCATTCCCAATGTGCTAGATGAACGAACGTCTCTACACGTGCTCTGATCTGAGAGATAAGTGTGTGTCTGAAAGCCGTCCTTCACCTAGCTTGTTGGTAACACAAAGTTTCCTTTCATTTGCAAACTACACTCCATAAATATATATGGAGAAGTACTATCTCCTACTCGGTTTATAGTGAAAACTGCAGGAAAATCAAACTGGCACTAGGAAACAGACTGAGAAACCTGAGTAATTATTTCTCCTTTAACCCAGTCAATTTCTGCTAGATGAACGAACGTCTCTCCACATGCTCAGTTCTGGGAAATATGTGTGTGTTTAAGCCGTCCTTCAGCTAGCTTGCTGGGAACACAAAGTTCCTTTTCAGTTGAAATCTGTTACCCATACATATATATGGGGAGGTAGTCGCTCCAAATCTGTTTTGCAGGGAAAACTTCAGGAACTTCAAACCATCAATAGGAACAGAACGTGAAACAAGAGTAAAAGTTTCTCTTGCAAACCGTTCCGTTTTGGCTACATAACGAACGTCCTCCACATGCTGAGGTCTGAGAGTTAAGTGTGCATGAAAGCCGACTTTCACCTAGCTTGATGGGAACACTATGAGATTTCTTCAGAGAAGAAAACAAAACCTCCATAATGTATATGGGGGAGGAGGTTCATGTTTTTGGGGTGGGTACTAGTTCCAACAAAATTTTACACTGAATACAGCAGTATATTCAAACCGGCACTAAGAAACAGACTTACAAAACAGAGAATAAAACTTTCTCTGCAAAACCGTTCCCTTTGTGCTAGATGATGCGAACGTCTCTCCACATGCACATTTCTGAGAGATGTTTGTGTAAGAAAGCCGTCCTTCACCTATTTGTTGGGAACACAAAAGTTTCTTTTCAGTTGCAAAATTCACTCATACATATATATGGGGACAGTAATACCCAACTCGGTTTTACAGTGAAAACTACAGGAACTTCAACCGGCACTCGGAAACCAGACTGGAAACCCAGAAGAAATTTTCTCTGAAAGGCTTTCCCAATGTGCTAGATGAACGAACGTTCTACACGTGCTCTGTTCTGAGAGATTATGTGTGTGTGAAAGCCAAACTTCACATAGTGTTGGCAAAACAATGTTTATTTTCAGTTGCAGATTACAATCAAAAACACATACATATGGGGAATTTCTAGCTACAAACTCGGTTTACAGTGTAAACTGCTGGAACTTAAAACCAGCACTAGGAAACAGACTGAGAGACCAGATTATAAATTTCCCCTGAAAAACCTTTCCCAATGTGCTAGATGAACGAAATCTCTACATGTGTCTGTTTTTGAGAGATAAGTGTGTGTGAAAGGCCGTCCTTCCGTAGCTTGTTGGCAACACAAAGTTTTTATAATTGGCAAATACATTCCATATTAATATATGGGGAAAATGTTCCAACTCTCTTTTACAGTGAATCTGCAGAAAATTCATACTGGCACTAGGAAACGGACTGAGAACCTATGCCCAAGTGAAATATTTCTACTGCAAACCCACCCTTGGTGCTAGATGAAAGAACATCTCTACAATGCTAATTTCTGAGAGATTAATGTGTATGAAGCGTGGTTCACCTAGCTTGATGGGAACACAAAGTTCTTTCAATTGCAAACTACAATCATATATTTATAGGGGAGTATAGCTCCAAACCGATTTTTCACAGGGAAATCTGCAGTAATATCAAAACAGAGCTATGAAACATACTGAGAAACCAGTAAAAACTTTTCCTTCGACCCGTTTCCTTTGTGCTAGATGAAAGTAAGTCTCTCCATATGCTCAGTTCTGAGAGATAGTGTGTGTGAAAGCCGTCCTTTCACCTAGCCTGATGGGAACACAAAGTTTCTTTTCAGTTGCAAACTACACTCAATAAAATATATGGGGAAGTATTATCTCCATCTCGATTTTACAGTGAAAACTGCAGGAAATTCAACCAGGCACTAGGAAACAGACTAGAAACAAAGCAAAACCTATCTCCTGCAAACCGTTCCCTTGGGTTCTAAAACAAAGGAACATCTCTCCACATGAGTAGTCCTCAGAGATATTTGTGATGAAAGCCTTTTTCACCTAGCTGTTGGGGAATACAAAGTTCCTGTTCAATTGCCAAATACAATCCATACATATATAAGGGAGGAGGGTACTAGCTCCAACTGACGATGATACGTGAAAACTGCAGAAAATTCAAAAGGCTAGGAAACAGACTGCAAACCCCGAGTAAAGTTTCCCTGAAAAACTTTTCCGAATGTGCTAGGTGAACGAAAAAACATCTCACACGTGCTCTTTGAGAATAATTTTGTGTGAAAAGCCGAGTTTTTCAACTAGCTTGAAGGGAGGCACAAAGTTTCTTTCAGTGCAAACTACACTCCATACATATATGTGAGGTATTAGTCAACTCGATTTTACTGTGAAAACCTGCAGGAACTTCCAACCGGCACTAGGAACCAGAGCTGAGAACCCAGAATAAAAGTTCTACTACAACACAGTCCGTTTGAGCTAGAGGAACGAACGTCTCACCACATGCTCAGTTTCTGAGGATAATTGTTTCTTAAAGCCGAAGTTAACCTAGCTTGATGGGAGGCAACACAAATTTTTTCAGTTTGCAAACTACACTTCATAATAATCTATGGGAAGTAAGTAAAGCTCAAACTCAATTTTACAGTGAAAATGCAGGAAAAATCATACTGGTACTAGGAAACAGACTGAGAGAAACCAGAGTAAATGTTCTACTGCAAAACCCCAGTCCCTTTGTGCTAGATGAACGAATGTCTCTCCACATGATCATTTCTGAGAGATATGTATGTGTTAAAACCACCCTTCACCTATCTTGTTGGCAACACAAAGATTCTTTTCATGTGCAAACTACACTCAATAATATATATGGGGAGGTACAAGCTCCAATCGCTTTTACAGTGAAAACTGCAGTAAAATCAAATCTTCACTAGGAAACAGACTGAGATACGAGTAAAATTTCTCCTGCAAACCGTTTCCCTTTGTGCTAGATGAACGAACGTCTCTCCACATGCACAGTTCTGAGAGATTTGTGGGTGAATGCCGGTTATTCACCTACTTGTTGTCAACAAAAAAGTTTCATTTCATTTGCAAACTACAGTCTTATATATATATGGGTAGGTACTAGCTCCAACTCGGTTTTACAGTGAAAATTGCAGGAATCAAACCGGAATAGGAAATAGACGGGGAACCCCGATTAAAAGTTTTCTCTGAAAACCATTTCCCCCAATGTGCTAGTTGAACGAACGTCTCTACACGTGCTCTGTTCTGAGAGATAAGTGTGGTGTGGAAAGCCGTCCTTCACCTAGCTTGTTGGCAACACAAAGTTCTTATAATTTGCTAACTACACTCCATAAATATATATGGGGATGTACTATCTCCTACTAGTTTTATAGTGAAAACTGCAGGAACATCAAACCGGCACTAGGAAACAGACTGAGAAACCTGAGTAATTATTTCTCCTTTAACCCAGTCATTTTCTGCTAGATGAACGAACGTCTCTCAACATGCTCAGTTCTGAGAGATAATCTGTGTGAAAGCCGAAATTTCCTACCTTGTTGGGAACACAAAAGTTTCTTTTTTCAGTTGCCAACTACACTCCTATATAGATATGGGAAACTACTAGCTCCATCTCGGTTTTTCAGGGAAAACTGCAGTAAAATCAAACCTTCCCTTGGAAACAGACTGAGATACAAGAGTAAACTTTCTCCTGCAAACCGTTCCATTTGTGCTAGATGAACGAACTTCTCTCCACATGCTCAGTTCTGAGATATATGTGTGTGTGAAAAGCCATCGTTCACTAGCTTGATGGGAACACAAGTTTCTTTTCAATAGTAAATTACTCCATACATATATATGGGGGAGATACTAGCTCCAACTCGGTTTTACAGTGAAAACTGAAAGGAACTACAAATCGGCACTAGAAACAGACTGAGAGACCAGATTATAAATTTCACATGAAAACCTTCCCAATGTGCTAGATGAACGAATATCTCTACAGTGCTCTGTTTCTGAGACATAAGTGTGTGTGAAAGCCATCGTTCACTAGCTTGATGGGAACACAAAGTTTCTTTTCAATTTCAAATACAATCCTTACACATTTTATGGATGATACTAGCTCCAACTCGATTTTATAGTGAAATCTGCAGGAATTCAAAGTGGCCCTAGGAAACTGACTGAGGAACAGATTATAAGTTCTCCTGCGACACAGTTTCCCTTTGTGCTAGATGAACGAACTTCTCTCCACATGCTCAGTTTCTGAGAGATATGTGTGTGTGAAAGCCGTCCTTCAACTCACTTGTTTGGAACACAAACGTTCTTTTCAGTATCAAACTACACTCCATACATATATATGGGGTGGTACTAGCTCCACTCGGTTTTACAGTGAAAACTGCAGGAACTTCAAACCGGCACTAGGAAACAGGCCGGGAACCCCGAATAAAAAGTTTCCACTGAACCCGTTCCCAATGTGCTAGATGAACGAAACTCTCTACACGTGCTCTGTTATGAGAGATAAGTGTGTGTGAAAGCCATCGTTCACCTATCTTGATGGGAACAAAAAAGTTCTTTTCAGTTTCAAAATACACTGCATAAACATTATATGGGATGATACTAGCTCCAACTCGGTTTTACAGTGAAAACTGCAGGAATTTCAAACCGGCACAAAGAAACACACTGAGAAACCAGATAAAATTTTCCCGTGAAAGCCGTTCCATTTGTGCTAGACGAACGAACCTCTCTACACGGACTATGTTCTGAGAGGTAAATGAGTGTTAAAGCCGAAGTTCACCTAGCTTTTTGGCAACACAAAGTTTCTTTGCATTTGCAAACTACACTCTCCATAATAATATATAGGGAAGTACAATCTCCTACACGCTTTTACACTGAAATCTGCAGGAACATCATACCGGCACTAGGAAACAGACTGAGAATCCAGAGTAAATGTTTCTACTGCAACCCAGTCCCTTTTGCTAGATGAACGAACGTCTCTCCACATGCTCATTTCTGAGACATAATTGTGTATGAAAGCCGTCGTTCACCTAGCTTGATGGGAACACAAAGTTCCTTTTCCGTTGCTAAATACACTCCATACATATATATGGGGACGTACAATCTCGAACTCGGTTTTACAGTGAAAACTGCAAGAAACTTCAAACCGACACTAGAAAACAGACTGGGAACACAGAATGAATGTTTCTCCTGATAAACGTTCCCAATGAGCTAGATGAACGAATATCTCTACACGTGCTCTATTCTGAGAGTCAAGTGTGTGTGAAAGCCGACTTTCACATAGATTGTTGGGTACACAAAGTTTCTTTTCAGTTGCAAATTAAAATCCATACATATATATGGGGAGGTTCTAGCTCCAACTCGGTTTTACAGTGTAAACTGATGAAACTTCAAACCGGCACTAAGAAACAGACTGGGAACCCCGATTAAAATTTTCTACTGAAACCCGTTCCCAATGTGCTAGATGAACGAACGTCTCTCCTCAAGCTCAGTTCTGGGAGATAATTGTGTGAAAGCCGTCGTTCACCTACCTTGATGGGAACACAAAGTTTCTTTTCAGTTGCAAACTACACTTCATACATATATATGCGGAGGTAAAAACTCCAACTCGGTTTTACAGTGAAAACTGAAGGAACATCATATCAGCACTAGGAAACAGAATGAGGATCCAGAGTAAATGTTTCTACTGCAACCCAGTCCCATTGTGCTAGATGAAAGTACGTCTCTCCACATGCTCATTTCTCAAGATAATTATGTATGAAAGCCGTCGTTCACCTAGCTTGATGGGAACACAAAATTTCTTTTCAGTTGCAAATTACAAACCATACATATATATGGGGAGGTTCTAGCTCCAACTCGGTTTTACAGTGTAAACTGCTGAAACGTCAAACCGGCAGTAGGAAACAAACTGGGAAACCCGATTAAAATTTTCTACTGAAATCCGTTCCCAATGTGCTAGATGAACGAACGTCTCTCCTCATGCTCAGTTCTGGGAGATTATTGTGTGAAAGCCGTAATTCACCTAGCTTGATGGGAACACAAAATTTTTTTTCATTTGCAAACTACACTTCATACATATAAATGCAGAGGTAAAAACTCCAATTCGATTTTACAGTGAAAACTGCAGGAACATCAAACCGGCACTAGGACACAGACTCAGAATCCAGAGTAAAATTTTCTCCTGCAACCCGGTCCCTTTGTGCTAGATGAACGAATGTCTCTCCACATGCTCAGTTCTGAGAAATATGTGTGTGTTAAAGCCGTACTTCACCTAGCTTGTTTTGAACACAAAGTTCCTTTCCAGTTGATATCTTCTACCCATACATATATATGGGGAGGTACTAGCTCCAAATCGGTTTGACAGGGAAAACTTCAGGAACTTCAAACCAGCAATAGGAAACAGAACGAGGAACCAGAGTAAATGTTTCCCCTACAAACTGTTCGATTTGTGCTACATGAACGAACGTCTCTCCACATGCTCAGTTCTGGGAGATAATTGTGTGAAAGCCGTCGTTCACCTAGCTTGATGGGAACACAAAGATTCTTTTCATTTGCAAACTACACTCCATAATAATATAAAGGAAAGTACAAGCTCAAACTCGATTTTACAATGAAATCTGCAGGAACATCATACCGGCACTAGGAAACAGAAAGAGATTCAATAGTAAATGTTTCTATTGCAACCCAGTCCCTTTGTGCTAGATGAACGAACGTCTCTCCACATGCTCAATTCTCAGAGATAATTGTGAATGAAAGCCGTCGTTCACCTAGCTTGATGGGAACACAAAGTTTCTTTTCAGTTGCAAATTACAAACCATACATATATATGGGGAGGTTCTAGCTCCAACTCGGTTTTACAGTGTAAACAGATGAAACTTCAAACCGGCACTAAGAAACAGACTGGGAACCCCGAATAAGTTTTCAACTGAAACCCGTTCCCATTGAGCTAGATGAACGAATGTCTCTCCACATGCACTGTTCTGAGAGATGTGTGTGTGAAAGCCGTCCATCACCTAGCTTGTTTACAGCATAAATTTTCCTTTCAGTTGCAAACTACAATCCATCCGTATATATGGGGAGGTAGTAGCTCCAACTTTCTTTTACATTGAAAATTGCAGGAACTTGAAACCGGCACTAGGAAACAGACTAGGAAAGCAGATTAAATTTTTCTACTGAAACCCGTTTCCAATGTGCTCAAAGAACGAAAGTCTCTCCACATGCTCAGTTCTGAAATATAATTGTGCTTGAAAGCCGTCGTTCAGTTGGCTTGCTGGGAACAGAAAGTTCCTTTTCAGTTGCAAAATACACTCCATACATATATATGGGGAGGTACTAACTCCAACTCTATTTTATAGTGAAAACTGCAGGATCTTCAAACGGACACTAGGAAACACATGAGAAAACAGAGTAAAAGTTGTTCCTACATCCAGTTCCATTTGTGCTAGATGAACGATAGTTGTCTACATGCTCATTTCTGAGGGAAAATTGTGTGTTAAAGCCGTCCTTCAACTAGCTTGATGGGAACACAAAGTTTCTTTTCAGTTGCAAATTACAAACCGTACATATATATGGGGAGGTTCTAGCTCCAACTCGGTTTACAGTGTAAACAGATGAAACTTCAAACCGGCACTAAGAAACAGACTGGGAACCCCGAATAAGTTTTCAACTGAAACCCGTTCCCATTGAGCTAGATGAACGAATGTCTCTCCACATGCACTGTTCTGAGAGATGTGTGTGTGAAAGCCGTCCATCACCTAGCTTGTTTACAGAATAAATTTTCCTTTCAGTTGCAAACTACAATCCATCCGTATATATGGGGAGGTAGTAGCTCCAACTTTCTTTTACATTGAAAATTGCAGGAACTTGAAACCGGCACTAGGAAACAGACTAGGAAAGCAGATTAAATTTTTCTACTGAAACCCGTTCCCAATGTGCTCAAAGAACGAAAGTCTCTCCTCATGCTCAGTTCTGAAATATAATTGTGCTTGAAAGCCGTCGTTCAGTTGGCTTGCTGGGAACAGAAAGTTCCTTTTCAGTTGCAAACTACACTCCATACATATATATGGGGAGGTACTAACTCCAACTCTATTTTATAGTGAAAACTGCAGGATCTTCAAACCAACACTAGGAAACACACTGAGTTACCAGAGTAAAAGTTGCTCCGACATCCCGTTCCATTTGTGCTAGATGAACGATAGTTAATTACATGCTCATTTCTGAGGGAAAATTGTGTGTTAAAGCCGTCCTTCAACTAGCTTGATGGGAACACAAAGTTTCTTTTCATTTGCAACTACACTTCATACATATATATGCGGAGGTAAAAACTCCAACTCGGTTTTACAGTGAAAACTGCAGGAACATCAAACCGGCACTAGGAAACAGACTGAGAACCCAGAATAAAAGTTTCTCCTGAAACCCGATCCTATTGAGCTTGATGAACGATTGTCTCTCCACATGCAAATTTCTGAGAGATGTGACTGTGAAAGCCATCAATCACCTAGCTTGTTTACAGCATAAATTTTCCTTTCAGTTGCAAACTACAATCCATCCGTATATATGGGGAAGTACTAGCTCCAACTCTGTTTTACATTGAAAATTGCAGGAACTTCAAACCGTCATTAGGAAACAGACTATGAATCCAGAGAAAAAGTTTCCCCTGCCACCATTTCCGTTTGTGCTAGATGAACGAACGTCTCTCCACATGCACAGATTTGAGAGATGTTTTTGTGAAAGCCTTCCTTCACCTAGCTTGATGGGGACACAATATTTCATTTCATTTGCGAACTACACTCCATACATATATATCGGGAGGTAGTAGATCCAACTCGGTTTTACAGTGAAAAATGCAGGAAATTCAAACCGGCACTAGGAAACACACTGTTAACCCAGATTAAAAGTTTCTCCTTAAAAACGTTCCCAATGTGCTAGATAAACGAACGAATCTACACGTGCTCTTTTCTGAGGGAAATTTGTTTGTGAAAGCCACACATCAACCAGCTTGTTGGGAACACAAAGTTTCTTTACAGTTGCAAACTACAACCCATAATAGTATATAGGGAAATACAAGCTCCAACTCGATTTTACAGAGTAAACTGCAGGAAATTCAAACCGGCATTAGGAAACAGACTGAGAATCCAGAGTAAATGTTTCTAATGCAACCCAGTCCATTTGTGCTAGATGAACTAACGTCTCTCCACATGCTCATTTCTGAGAGCTAACTGTGTATGAAAGCCGTCGTTCACCTAGCTTGATGGGAAAACAAAGTTTCTTAGAGTTGCAATCTACACTCCATACATATATGGGGAAGTACTAGCTACAATTCGGTTTTACAGTGAAAACTTCAGGAACTTCATACAGGCAGTAGGAAACAAACTGAGAACCCAGATTAAAAGTTTCTCTTGAAACCCGTTCCCAAAGTGCTAGATGAACAAACGTCTCTCCACATGCACTGTTCTGAGGGATAAGTGTGGGTGAAAGCTGTCCATCATATTGCTTGTTGGAAGCACAAAGTTTCCTTTCATTTGAAAACTACAGACCATATGTATTTATGGGGAGGTACTAGCTCCAACTCGGTTTTACATTGAAAACTGCAGGAACTTCAAACAGGTTCTAGGACACAGACTCAGAATCCAGAGTAAAAGTTTCTCCTGCAACACGGTCCCTTTGTGCTAGATGAACGAACGTCTCTAAACATGCTCAGTTCTGAGAGATATGTGTGTGTGAAAGCCGTCCTTCAACTCACTTGTTTGGAACACAAACTTTCTTTTCAGTTATAAACTACACTCCATACATATATATGGGGTGGTACTAGCTCCACTCGGTTTTACAGTGAAAACTGCAGGAACTTCAAACCGGCACTAGGAAACAGGCCGGGAACCCCGAATAAAAGTTTCCACTGAAACCCGTTCCCAATGTGCTAGATGAACGAAACTCTCTACACGTGCTCTGTTATGAGAGATAAGTGTGTGTGAAAGCATCGTTCACCTATCTTGATGGGAACAAAAAGTTTCTTTTCAGTTTCAAAATACACTGCATAAACATTATATGGGATGATACTAGCTCCAACTCGGTTTTACAGTGAAAACTGCAGGAATTTCAAACCGGCACAAAGAAACACACTGAGAAACCAGAATAAAATTTTCCTTGAAAGCCGTTCCATTTGTGCTAGACGAACGAACCTCTCTACACGGACTATGTTCTGAGAGATATGTGTGTGTGAAAGCCGCCCTTCACCTAGCTTGTTGGGAACACAAAGTTCCTTTTCAGTTTCAATCTACACTCCATACATATACATGGGGAGATACTAGCTGCATCTCGGTTTTAAAAAGAAAACAGCAGGAATTTCAGACCGGACTAGGAAACAGACTGAGAGACTAGATTTTAAGTTTCTCCTGAAACCTTTCCCAATATGCTAGATGAACAAACGTCTCTACACGTGCTCTGTTCTGAGAGATAATTGTGTGTGTGAAAGCCGTCCTTCACATAACTTGTTGGCAACACAGAGTTTCTTTTCATTTGCAAACTACACTTCATAATAATCTATCGGGAAGTACAAGCTCCAACTCGTTTTTACAGTGAAATCTTCAGTAATTTTATTCCGGCATTAGGAAACACACTGAGAAACCAGAGTAAAAGTTGCTCCTACAACCCGTCCATTCGTGCTAGATGAACAAAAGTCTGTCCCCATGCTCAGTTCTAGGAGATTATTGTTTGTAAAAGCCGTTCTTAACCTAGCTTGACGGGAACACAAAGTTTCTTTTCAGTTACAAACTACACTTCATACATTTACATGCGGAGGAAAAAACGCCAACTCTGTTTTACAGTGAAAAATGCGGGAACATCAAACCGGCATTAGGAAACAGACTGAGAACCCAGAATAAAATTTTCTCCTGAAACCCGTTCCCAATGTGCTAGATGAACGAATGTCTCTCCATATGCACTGTTCTGAGAGATGTGTGTGTGAAAGCCGACAATCACCTAGCCTGTTTACAGCATAAATTTTCCTTTCAGTTGCAAACTACAATCCACCCCTATATATGGGGAGGTACCAGCTCCAACTAGGTTTTACTTTGAAAACTGCAGGAACTTCAAACCCGGCTCTACGACACACACTCAGAATCCAGAGTAAAACTTTCTCCTGCAACTCCGTCCTTTTGTGCTAGTTGAACGAACGTCTCTCCACATGCTCAGTTCTGAGTAATATGTGTGTGTGTTTAAGCCGTCCTTCAGCTAGCTTGCTGGGAACACAAAGTTCCTTTTCAGTTGAAATCTGCTACCCATACATTTATATGGGGAGGTAGTCGCTCCAAATCTGTTTTACAGGGAAAACTTCAGGAACTTCAAACCATCAATAGGAACAGAACGAGAAACAAGAGTAAAAGTTTCTCTTGCAAACCGTTCCCTTTTTGCTAAATTAACGAACGTCTCTCCACATGCTCAGGTCTGAGAGATAAGTGTGTATGAAAGCCGACTTTCACCTAGCTTGATGGGAACACTATGTTTCTTTTCAGATGCAAACAACTCTCCATACATGTATATGGGAAAGTACTAGTTCCAACAAAATTTTACACTGAATACAGCAGTATATTCAAACCGGCACTAAGAAACAGACTTACAATACAGAATAAAACTTTCTCCTGCAAACCGTTCCGTTTGTGCTAGATGAGCGAACGTCTCTCCACATGAACATTTCTGAGAGATGTTTGTGTGAAAGCCGTCCTTCACCTAGTTGTTGGGAACACAAAGTTTCTTTCAGTTGCAAAATTCACTCCATACATATATATGGGGACGTAATACCTCCAACTCGGTTTTACAGTGAAAACTACAGGAATTTCAAACCGGCACTCTGAAGCCGACTGGAAACCCAGAATGAAATTTTCCCCTGAAAGGCTTTCGCAATGTGCTAGATGAACGAACGTCTCTACACGTGCTCTGTTCTGAGAGATATGTGTGTGTGAAAGCCGAACTTCACATAGCTTGTTGGCAAAACAATGTTTCTTTTCAGTTGCAGATTACAATCAATACATACATATGGGGAATTTCTAGCTACAACTCGGTTTACAGTGTAAACTGCTGGAACTTAAAACCGGCACTAGGAAACAGACTGAGAGACCAGATTATAAGTTTCCCCTGAAACCCTTTCCCAATGTGATAGATGAACGAAAGTCTCTACACGTGCTCTGTTTTGAGAGATAATTGTGTGTGAAAGCCGTCCTTCACGTAGCTTGTTGGCAACACCAAGTTTCTTTTAATTTGCAAAATACACTCCATAATAATATATGGGGAAGTACAAGTTCCAACTCGCTTTTACAGTGAAATCTGCAGAAAATTCATACTGGCACTAGGAAACAGACTGAGAATCCAGAGTAAATATTTCTACTGCAACCCAGTCCCTTGGTGCTAGATGAAGGAACATCTCTACACATGCTCATTTCTGAGAGATAATTGTGTATGAAAGCCGTGGTTAACCTAGCTTGATGGGAACACAAAGTTTCTTTTTAATTGCAAACTACAATCCATACATATATATGGGGAAGTATTAGCTCAATCTCGATTTTACAGTGAAAACTGCAGTAAATTCAACCCGGCACTAGGAAACAGACTGAGAATCCAAAGCAAAACTATCTCCTGCAAACCGTGCCCTTGGTTCTAAAGGAAAGAACATCTCTTCACATGAGTAGTTCTCAGAGATATTTGTGAATGAAAAGCCGTCGTTCAGTTGGCTTGCTGGGAACAGAAAGTTCCTTTTCAGTTGCCAAAATACCACTCCATACATATATATGGGAGGTACTAACTCCAACTCTATTTTATAGTGAAAACTGCAGGATCTTCAAACGGACACTAGGAAACACATGAGAAACAGAGTAAAGTTGCTCCTACATCCCGTTCCATTTGTGCTAGATGAACGATAGTTGTCTACATGCTCATTTCTGAGGGAAAATTGTGTGTTAAAGCCGTCCTTCAACTAGCTTGATGGGAACACAAAGTTTCTTTCATTGCAACTACACTTCATACATATATATGCGGAGGTAAAAACTCCAACTCGGTTTTACAGTGAAAACTGCAGGAACATCAAACCGGCACTAGGAAACAGACTGAGAACCCAGAATAAAAGTTTCTCCTGAAACCCGATCCTATTGAGCTGATGAACGATTGTCTCTCCACATGCAAAGTTCTGAGAGATGTGAGTGTGAAAGCCGTCAATCACCTAGCTTGTTACAGCATAAATTTTCCTTTCAGTTGCAAACTACAATCCATCCGTATATATGGGGAAGTACTAGCTCCAACACTTTTTTACAGTGAAAATTGCAGGAACTTGAAATCGGCACTAGGAAACAAACTGAAAACCCACAATAAAAGTTTCTCCTGAAATCCGATCTCAATATGCTAGATGAACGAACGTCTCTCCACATGCAATGTTCTCAGAGACAAATGTGTCTGAAAGTTGTCCATCACGTAGCTTGTTGGAAAACCAAAGTTTCTTTTCATTTGCAAACTACACTCCATACATATAGATGGGGAGGAACAAGCACCAACTCGACTTTACAGTGAAAACTGAAGGAAATTCAAACCGGCACTAGGAAACAGACTGAGAATCCAGAGTAAATGTTTCTACTTCAACCCAGTCCCTTAGTGCTAGATGAACGAACGTCTCTCCACATGCTCATTTCTGAGAGATAATTGTGTATGAAAGCCGTCGTTCACCTAGCTTGATGGGAACACAAAGTTTCTTTTCAGTTGCAAAATACACTCCATACATATATATGGGGAGGTTCTGACTCCAACTCTGTTTTACAGTGAAAATTGCAGGAATTTTAAACCGGCGCTAGGAAACAGACTAGGAAACCATATTAAAAATTTCTACTGAAAACCGTTCCCAGTGTGCTAGATGAACGAATGTCTCCACACGTTCAGTTCTGAGGGATATTAGTGTATGAAAGCCGTCGTTCACTTGGCTTGTTGGGAACAGAAAGTTTCTTTTCAGTTGCAAACTACACTCCATAAATATGTATGGGGAGGTACTAGCTCCAACTCGATTTTATAGTGAAAACTGCAGGAACTTCAACCCGGCACTAGGAAACAGACTAAGAAACCAGAGTAAAAGTTTCTCCTACACCCGTTCCATTTGTGCTAGATGAACGAAAGTATGCCCACATGCTCAGTTCTGAGAGATAAGTGTGTGTGAAAGCCGTCCTTCACCTAGCTTGTTGGGAACACAAAGTTTCTTTTCAGTTGCAAACTAAAATCCATACATATATATGCGGAGGTAATAACTCCAACTCGGTTTTACAGTGAAAACTGCAGGAAAATCAAACGGGCACTAGGATACAGACTGAGAACCAAGAATAAATGTTTCTCCTGAAACCCGTTCCAAATGTGCTACATGAAAGAATATCTCTCCACATGCAATGTTCTGAGAGATGAGTGTGTGTGAAAGCCGTCCATCGCCTAGCTTGTTGGCAGCATAAATTTTCCTTTCAGTTGCAAACTGCAATCCATACGTATATATGGGGATGTACTAGCTCCAACTAGGTTTTACATTGAAAACTGTAGGAACTTCAAACTGGCACTAGAAAACAGACTGAGAAACCAGAGAAAGTGTTTCCCCTCAACGCTTTCCGTTTGTGCTAGATGAACGAACGTCTCTCCACATGCACAGTTTTGAGAAATATTTGTGTGAAAGCCGTCCTTCACCTAACTTGTTGGCAACACAAAGTTTCTTTTCAGTTGCAAACTACAGTCCATACATATATATGGGGAGGGACTAGCTCCAACTCTGTTTTACAGTGAAAATTGCAGGAAATTCAAACCGGCATAAGAAACAGACGGGTAACCCCGATTAAATGTTTCACCTGAAAACCATTCCCAATGTGCTAGATGAACGAACCTCTTTACACGTGCTCTGTTCTGAGAGATAATATTGTGTGAAAGCCGACTTTCAAAAATCTTGAAGGGAACACAAAGTTTCTTTTCATTTGCAAACTACACTCCTTATATTTTTATGGGAATGGTCTCGCTCCAAATCGATTTTACAGTGAAAACTGCAGGAACGTCAAAACGGTCCTAGGAAACAGACGTATAAACCAGAGTTAAAGTTTCTCCTGCGACCCGTTCCCTTTGTGCTAGATGAACGAACTTCTCTCCACATGCTCAGTTCTGAGAGATATGTGTGTGTGAAAGCCGTCCTTCAACTCACTTGTTTGGAACACAAACTTTCTTTTCAGTTATAAACTACACTCCATACATATATATGGGGTGGTACTAGCTCCACTCGGTTTTACAGTGAAAACTGCAGGAACTTCAAACCGGCACTAGGAAACAGGCCGGGAACCCCGAATAAAAGTTTCCACTGAAACCCGTTCCCAATGTGCTAGATGAACGAAACTCTCTACACGTGCTCTGTTATGAGAGATAAGTGTGTGTGAAAGCCATCGTTCACCTATCTTGATGGGAACAAAAAGTTTCTTTTCAGTTTCAAAATACACTGCATAAACATTATATGGGATGATACTAGCTCCAACTCGGTTTTACAGTGAAAACTGCAGGAATTTCAAACCGGCACAAAGAAACACACTGAGAAACCAGAATAAAATTTTCCCTTGAAAGCCGTTCCATTTGTGCTAGACGAACGAACCTCTCTACACGGACTATGTTCTGAGAGGTAAATGAGTGTTAAAGCCGAAGTTCACCTAGCTTTTTGGCAACACAAAGTTTCTTTGCATTTGCAAACTACACTCCATAATAATATATAGGGAAGTACAATCTCCTACACGCTTTTACACTGAAATCTGCAGGAACATCATACCGGCACTAGGAAACAGACTGAGAATCCAGAGTAAATGTTTCTACTGCAACCCAGTCCCTTTTTGCTAGATGAACGAACGTCTCTCCACATGCTCATTTCTGAGACATAATTGTGTATGAAAGCCGTCGTTCACCTAGCTTGATGGGAACACAAAGTTCCTTTTCCGTTGCTAAATACACTCCATACATATATATGGGGACGTACAATCTCGAACTCGGTTTTACAGTGAAAACTGCAAGAACTTCAAACCGACACTAGAAAACAGACTGGGAACACAGAATGAATGTTTCTCCTGATAAACGTTCCCAATGAGCTAGATGAACGAATATCTCTACACGTGCTCTATTCTGAGAGTCAAGTGTGTGTGAAAGCCGACTTTCACATAGATTGTTGGGTACACAAAGTTTCTTTTCAGTTGCAAATTAAAATCCATACATATATATGGGGAGGTTCTAGCTCCAACTCGGTTTTACAGTGTAAACTGATGAAACTTCAAACCGGCACTAAGAAACAGACTGGGAACCCCGATTAAAATTTTCTACTGAAACCCGTTCCCAATGTGCTAGATGAACGAACGTCTCTCCTCAAGCTCAGTTCTGGGAGATAATTGTGTGAAAGCCGTCGTTCACCTACCTTGATGGGAACACAAAGTTTCTTTTCAGTTGCAAACTACACTTCATACATATATATGCGGAGGTAAAAACTCCAACTCGGTTTTACAGTGAAAACTGAAGGAACATCATATCAGCACTAGGAAACAGAATGAGGATCCAGAGTAAATGTTTCTACTGCAACCCAGTCCCATTGTGCTAGATGAAAGTACGTCTCTCCACATGCTCATTTCTCAAGATAATTATGTATGAAAGCCGTCGTTCACCTAGCTTGATGGGAACACAAATTTCTTTTCAGTTGCAAATTACAAACCATACATATATATGGGGAGGTTCTAGCTCCAACTCGGTTTTACAGTGTAAACTGAAACGTCAAACCGGCAGTAGGAAACAAACTGGGAACCCGATTAAAATTTTCTACTGAAATCCGTTCCCAATGTGCTAGATGAACGAACGTCTCTCCTCATGCTCAGTTCTGGGAGATTATTGTGTGAAAGCCGTAATTCACCTAGCTTGATGGGAACACAAAATTTTTTTTCATTTGCAAACTACACTTCATACATATAAATGCAGAGGTAAAAACTCCAATTCGATTTTACAGTGAAAACTGCAGGAACATCAAACCGGCACTAGGACACAGACTCAGAATCCAGAGTAAAATTTTCTCCTGCAACCCGGTCCCTTTGTGCTAGATGAACGAATGTCTCTCCACATGCACTGTTCTGAGATGTGTGTGTGTGAAAGCCGTCCATCACCTAGCTTGTTTACAGCATAAATTTTCCTTTCAGTTGCAAACTACAATCCATCCGTATATATGGGGAGGTAGTAGCTCCAACTTTCTTTTACATTGAAAATTGCAGGAACTTGAAACCGGCACTAGGAAACAGACTAGGAAAGCAGATTAAATTTTTCTACTGAAACCCGTTTCCCAATGTGCTCAAAGAACGAAAGTCTCTCCACATGCTCAGTTCTGAAATATAATTGTGCTTGAAAGCCGTCGTTCAGTTGGCTTGCTGGGAACAGAAAGTTCCTTTTCAGTTGCAAAATACACTCCATACATATATATGGGGAGGTACTAACTCCAACTCTATTTTATAGTGAAAACTGCAGGATCTTCAAACGGACACTAGGAAACACATGAGAAAACAGAGTAAAAGTTGCTCCTACATCCCGTTCCATTTGTGCTAGATGAACGATAGTTGTCTACATGCTCATTTCTGAGGGAAAATTGTGTGTTAAAGCCGTCCTTCAACTAGCTTGATGGGAACACAAAGTTTCTTTTCATTTGCAACTACACTTCATACATATATATGCGGAGGTAAAAACTCCAACTCGGTTTTACAGTGAAAACTGCAGGAACATCAAACCGGCACTAGGAAACAGACTGAGAACCGAGAATAAAAGTTTCTCCTGAAACCCGATCCTATTGAGCTTGATGAACGATTGTCTCTCCACATGCAAAGTTCTGAGAGATGTGAGTGTGAAAGCCGTCAATCACCTAGCTTGTTTACAGCATAAATATTCCTTTCAGTTGCAAACTACAATCCATCCGTATATATGGGGAAGTACTAGCTCCAACTCTCTTTTACATTGAAAATTGCAGGAACTTCAAACCGTCATTAGGAAACAGACTATGAATCCAGAGAAAAAGTTTCCCCTGCCACCATTTCCGTTTGTGCTAGATGAACGAATGTCTCTGCACATGCACAGATTTGAGGGATGTTTTTGTGAAAGCCTTCCTTCACCTAGCTTGATGGGGACACAAAATTTAATTTCATTTGCGAACTACACTCCATACATGTATAATTCGGGAGGTAATAGATCCAACTCGTTTTTACAGTGAAAAATGCAGGAAATTCAAACCGGCACTAGGAAACACACTGTTTAACCCAGATTAAAAGTTTCTCCTTAAAACGTTCCCAATGTGCTAGATAAACGAACGAATCTACACGTGTTCCTTTCTGAGGGAAATTTGTTTGTGAAAGCCGCACATCAACCAGCTTGTTGGGAACACAAAGTTTCTTTACAGTTGCAAACTACAACCCCATAATAGTAATATAGGGAAAATAAAAGCTCAACTCGATTTACAGAGTAAAACTACGCAGGAAATTCAAACCGGGCATTAGGAAACAGACTGAGATCCAGAGTAAATGTTTTCTAATGCAACCCAGTCCATTTGTGCTAGATGAACTACGTCTCTCCACATGCTCATTTCTGAGAGCTAACTGTGTATGAAAGCCGTCGTTCACATAGCTTGATGGGAAAACAAATTTTCTTAGAGTTGCAATCTACACTCCATACATATATATGGGGAAGTACTAGCTACAATTCGGTTTTACAGTGAAAACTACAGGAACTTCATACAGGCAGTAGGAAACAAACTGAGAACCCAGATTAAAAGTTTCTCTTGAAACCCGTTCCCAAAATGCTAGATGAACAAACGTCTCTCCACATGCACTGTTCTGAGGGATAAGTGTGGGTGAAAGCTGTCCATCATATTGCTTGTTGGAAGCACAAAGTTTCCTTTCATTTGAAAACTACAGACCATATGTATTTATGGGGAGGTACTAGCTCCAACTCGGTTTTACATTGAAAACTGCAGGAACTTCAAACAGGTTCTAGGACACAGACTCAGAATCCAGAGTAAAAGTTTCTCCTGCAACACGGTCCCTTTGTGCTAGATGAACGAACGTCTCTAAACATGCTCAGTTCTGAGAAATAAGTGTGTGTTAAAGCTGTCATTCAGCTAGCTTGTTGGGAACACAAAGTTCCTTTCCAGTTGTAAATTACACTCCATACATATATATGGGGAGGTACTAGCTCCAACTCGGTTTTACAGTGAAAACTGCAGGAACTTCAAACCGGCACTAGGAAACAGACTGGGAACCCCGAATAAAATTTCTCCTGAAATCCGTTCTCAATGTGCTAGATGAACGAATATCTCTACACGTGCTCTGTTCTGAGATATATGTGTGTGTGAAAGCATTCTTTCACCTAGCTTGTTGGGAACACAAAGTTTCTTTTCAATTGCAAACTACAATCCATACATATATATAGGGAGGTTCTAGCTCCAACTCCGATTTACAGTGAAAACTGCAGAAAATTCAAAACGGCACTAGGAAACAGACTGCAAAGCCCGAGTAAAGTTTCCCTGAAAAACGTTCCGAATGTGCTAGGTGAACGAACATCTCTACACGTGCTCTCTTTTGAGAGATAATTGTGTGTGAAAGCCGTTTTTCACATAGCTTAAGGGAACACAAAGTTTCATTTCAGTTGCAAACTACACTCCATACATATATATGGGTAGGTATTAGCTCCAACTCTATTTTACTGTGAAAACTGCAGGAACTTCCAACCGGCACTAGGAACCAGACTGAGAACCCAGAATAAAAGTTTCTTCTACAAAACAGTCCGTTTGAGCTAGATGAACGAACGTCTCACCACATGCTCTGTTCTGAGAGATAATTGTTTCTTAAAGCCGAAGTTCACCTAGCTTGATGGGAACACAAAGTTTCTTTTCAGTTGCAAAATGCCCTCCAAACATATATATGGGGAGGGACTAGCTCCAACTCGGCTTTACAGTGAAAACTGCAGGAACTTCAAACCGGTACTAGGAAACAGACTTAGAATCCAGAGTAAATGTTTCTACTGCAACCGAATCACTTTGTGCTAGATGAACGAAAGTCTCTCCACATGATCATTTCTGAGAGATATGTATGTGTGAAAACCGCCTTCACCTATCTTGTTGGCAACACAAAGATTCTTTTCATGTGCAAACTACACTCAATAAATATATATGGGGAGGTACAAGCTCCAACTCGCTTTTACAGTGAAAACTGCAGTAAAATCAAATCTTCACTAGGAAACAGACTGAGATACGAGTAAAACTTTCTCCTGCAAACCGTTCCCTTTGTGCTAGATGAACGAACGTCTCTCCACATGCACAGTTCTGAGAGATGTTTGTGTGAATGCCGTTATTCACCTATCTTGTTGGCAACAAAAAGTTTCATTTCATTTGCAAACTACAGTCCTTATATATATATGGGTAGGTACTAGCTCCAACTCGGTTTTACAGTGAAAATTGCAGGAAATTCAAACCGGCATAGGAAATAAACGGGGAACCCCGATTAAAAGTTTCTCCTGAAACCCATTCCCAATGTGCTAGATGAACGAACGTCTCTACACGTGCTCTGATCTGAGAGATAAGTGTATGTCTGAAAGCCGTCCTTCACCTAGCTTGTTGGTAACACAAAGTTTCCTTTCATTTGCAAACTACACTCCATAAATATATATGGAGAAGTACTATCTCCTACTCGGTTTATAGTGAAAACTGCAGGAACATCAAACTGGCACTAGGAAACAGACTGAGAAACCTGAGTAATTATTTCTCCTTTAACCCAGTCAATTTCTGCTAGATGAAAGAACGTCTCTCAACATGCTCAGTTCTGAGAGATAATTCTGTGTGAAAGCCGAGCTTTACCTAGCTTTTATGGAACACAAAGTTTCTTTTCAGTTGCCAAATACACTCCATACATATATATGGGAAACTACTAGCTCCATCTCGGTTTTTCAGGAAAAACTGCAGTAAAATCAAACCTTCCCTTGGAAACAGACTGAGATACAAGAGTAAAACTTTCTCCTGCAAACCGTTCCCTTTGTGCTAGATGAACGAACTTCTCTCCACATACTCAGTTCTGAGATATATGTGTGTGTGAAAGCCGTCCTTCACCTCACTTGCTGGGAACACAAAGTTTCTTTTCAGTAGTAAATTACACTCCATACATATATATGGGTAGGTACTAGCTCCAACTAGGTTTTACAGTGAAAACTGCAGGAACTTCAAACCGGCACTAGGAAACAGACTGAGAACCTCGAATAAAGTTTCTCCTGAAACCCGTTCTCAATGTGCTAGATGAACGAACATCTCTACACGTGCTCTGTTCTGAGACATAAGTGTGTGTGAAAGCCATCGTTCACTTAGCTTGATGGGAACACAAAGTTTCTTTTCAATTTCAAAATACAATCCATACACATTTTATTGGATGATACTAGCTCCAACTCGATTTTATAGTGAAAACTGCAGGAACTTCAAACCGGCCATAGGTAACTGACTGAGGAACAAGATAATAAGTATCCCCTACAACATTTTCCATTTGTGCTAGATGAACGAACGTCTGTCCCCATGCACATTTCTGAGATATATGTGTGTGTGAAAGCCGCCCTTCACCTAGCTTGTTGGGAACACAAAGTTCCTTTTCAGTTGTAAACTACACTCCATACATATACATGGGGAGATACTAGCACCAACTCGATTTTACAAAGAAAACAGCAGGAACTTCAGACCGGCACTAGGAAACCAGACTAGAGACTAGATTGTAAAGTTTCTCCTGAAACCCATTCCCAAGTGTGCTAGATGAATGAACGTCTCTACACGTGCTCTGTTCTGAGAGATAAGTGCGTGTGAAAGCCGTCCATCACTTAGCTTGTTGGCAACACAAACTTTCTTTTCATTGCAAACTACACTTCATAATAATCTATGGGGAAGTACATAGCTCCAATCGTTTTACAGTGAAATCTTCAGTAACTTTATTCCGGCACTAGGAACAGACTGAGAAACCAGAGTAAAAGTTGCTCCTACAACCCCGTTCCATTCTGGCTAGATGAACAATAGTCTGTCCCCATGCTCAGTTCTGAGAGATTATTGTTTGTAAAAGCGTCTTAACCTAGCTTGATGGGAACACAAAGTTTCTTTTCAGTTGCAAACTACACTTCATACATTTACATGCGGAGGAAAAAACTACAACTCTGTTTTTACAGTGAAAAATGCGGGGAAACAGTCAAACCGGCATCAGGAAACAGACTGAGAACCCAGAATAAATTTTCTCCTGAAAACCGTTGCCAATGTGCTAGATGAACGAATGTCTTCTCTCACATGCACTTTTCTGAGAGATGTGTGTGAGGAAAGCCGTCCATCACCATAGCCTGTGTTTACAGCATAAATTTTCCTTTCATTTTAACTACACCAATCCATCCCTATATATAGGGGAGGTGACCAGCTCCAACTCGGGTTTTACATTGAAATACTGCATGAACTTCAAACCAGCTCTACGGACACAGACACAAAATCCAGAGTAAAATTTCTCCTGCAACCCGGGCCCATTGAGCTAGATGAACGAACGTCTCTTCCACATGATCATTTCTGAGAGATATGTATGTGTGAAAACCGCCTTCACCTATCTTGTTGGCAACACAAAGATTCTTTTCATGTGCAAACTACACTCAATAAATATATATGGGGAGGTACAAGCTCCAACTCGCTTTTACAGTGAAAACTGCAGTAAAATCAAATCTTCACTAGGAAACAGACTGAGATACGAGTAAAACTTTCTCCTGCAAACCGTTCCCTTTGTGCTAGATGAACGAACGTCTCTCCACATGCACAGTTCTGAGAGATGTTTGTGTGAATGCCGTTATTCACCTATCTTATTGGCAACAAAAAGTTTCATTTCATTTGCAAACTACAGTCCTTATATATATGGGTAGGTACTAGCTCCAACTTGGTTTTACAGTGAAAATTGCAGGAAATTCAAACCGGCATGGGAAATAAACGGGGAACCCCGATTAAAAGTTTCTCCTGAAACCCATTCCCAATGTGCTAGATGAACGAACGTCTCTACACGTGCTCTGATCTGAGAGATAAGTGTGTGTCTGAAAGCCGTCCTTCACCTAGCTTGTTGGTAACACAAAGTTTCCTTTCATTTGCAAACTACACTCCATAAATATATATGGAGAAGTACTATATACTCTCTACTCGGTTTATAGTGAAAACTGCAGGAAAATCAAACTGGCACTAGGAAACAGACTGAGAAACCTGAGTAATTATTTCTCCTTTAACCCAGTCAATTTCTGCTAGATGAACGAACGTCTCTCCACATGCTCAGTTCTGGGAAATATGTGTGTGTGTTTAGTAAGCCGTCCTTCAGCTAGCTTGCTGGGAACACAAAGTTCCTTTTCAGTTGAAATCTGTTACCCATACATATATATGGGGAGGTAGTCGCTCCAAATCTGTTTTGCAGGGAAAACTTCAGGAACTTCAAACCATCAATAGGAACAGAACGTGAAACAAGAGTAAAAGTTTCTCTTGCAAACCGTTCCGTTTTGGCTACATTAACGAACGTCTCTCCACATGCTGAGGTCTGAGAGTTAAGTGTGCATGAAAGCCGACTTTCACCTAGCTTGATGGGAACACTATGATTCTTTTCAGAAGAAAACAACCCTCCATAAATGTATATGGGGAGGTACTAGTTCCAACAAAATTTTACACTGAATACAGCAGTATATTCAAACCGGCACTAAGAAACAGACTTACAAAACAATAAAACTTTCTCCTGCAAACCGTTCCCTTTGTGCTAGATGAGCGAACGTCTCTCCACATGCACATTTCTGAGAGATGTTTGTGTGAAAGCCGTCCTTCACCTATTTGTTGGGAACACAAAGTTTCTTTTCAGTTGCAAAATTCACTCCATACATATATGGGGACGTAATACCTCCAACTCGGTTTTACAGTGAAAACTACAGGAACTTCAAACCGGCACTCGGAAACAGACTGGAAACCCAGAATGAAATTTTCTCCTGAAAGGCTTTCCCAATGTGCTAGATGAACGAACGTCTCTACACGTGCTCTGTTCTGAGAGATATGTGTGTGTGAAAGCCAAACTTCACATAGCTTGTTGGCAAAACAATGTTTATTTTCAGTTGCAGATTACAATCAACACATACATATGGGGAATTTCTAGCTACAACTCGGTTTACAGTGTAAACTGCTGGAACTTAAAACCAGCACTAGGAAACAGACTGAGAGACCAGATTATAAATTTCCCCTGAAAACCTTTCCCAATGTGCTAGATGAACGAAATTCTCTACATGTGCTCTGTTTTGAGAGATAAGTGTGTGTGAAAGCCGTCCTTCACGTAGCTTGTTGGCAACACAAAGTTTCTTATAATTGGCAAAATACATTCCATATTAATATATGGGGAAGTACAAGTTCCAACTCGCTTTTACAGTGAAATCTGCAGAAAATTCATACTGGCACTAGGAAACAGACTGAGAATCCAGAGTAAATATTTCTACTGCAACCCAGTCCCTTGGTGCTAGATGAAAGAACATCTCTACACATGCTAATTTCTGAGAGATAATTGTGTATGAAAGCCGTGGTTCACCTAGCTTGATGGGAACACAAAGTTTCTTTTCAATTGCAAACTACAATCCATATATTTATATGGGGAGTAATAGCTCCAAACCGGTTTTACAGGGAAATCTGCAGTAATTTGAAACCGGCACTAGGAAACAGACTAGGAAAGCAGATTAAATTTTTCTACTGAAACCCGTTTCCAATGTGCTCAAAGAACGAAAGTCTCTCCACATGCTCAGTTCTGAAATATAATTGTGCTTGAAAGCCGTCGTTCAGTTGGCTTGCTGGGAACAGAAAGTTCCTTTTCAGTTGCAAAATACACTCCATACATATATATGGGGAGGTACTAACTCCAACTCTATTTTATAGTGAAAACTGCAGGATCTTCAAACGGACACTAGGAAACACATGAGAAAACAGAGTAAAAGTTGCTCCTACATCCCGTTCCATTTGTGCTAGATGAACGATAGTTGTCTACATGCTCATTTCTGAGGGAAAATTGTGTGTTAAAGCCGTCCTTCAACTAGCTTGATGGGAACACAAAGTTTCTTTTCATTTGCAACTACACTTCATACATATATATGCGGAGGTAAAAACTCCAACTCGGTTTTACAGTGAAAACTGCAGGAACATCAAAACGGCACTAGGAAACAGACTGCAAACCCCGAGTAAAGTTTCCCTGAAAAACTTTCCGAATGTGCTAGGTGAACGAACATCTCTACACGTGCTCTCTTTTGAGAGATAATTTTGTGTGAAAGCCGTTTTTCACATAGCTTGAAGGGAGCACAAAGTTTCTTTTCAGTTGCAAACTACACTCCATACATATATATGTGTAGGTATTAGCTCAACTCGATTTACTGTGAAAACCTGCAGGAACTTCCAACCGGCACTAGGAACCAGACTGAGAACCCAGAATAAAAGTTTCTACTACAACACAGTCCGTTTGAGCTAGATGAACGAACGTCTCACCACATGCTCAGTTCTGAGAGATAATTGTTTCTTAAAGCCGAAGTTCACCTAGCTTGATGGGAACACAAATTTCTTTTCAGTTGCAAACTACACTTCATAATAATCTATTGGGAAGTACAAGCTCAAACTCAATTTTACAGTGAAATCTGCAGGAACATCATACTGGTACTAGGAAACAGACTGAGAAACCAGAGTAAATGTTTCTACTGCAACCCAGTCCCTTTGTGCTAGATGAACGAATGTCTCTCCACATGATCATTTCTGAGAGATATGTATGTGTTAAAACCACCCTTCACCTATCTTGTTGGCAACACAAAGATTCTTTTCATGTGCAAACTACACTCAATAAATATATATGGGGAGGTACAAGCTCCAACTCGCTTTTACAGTGAAAACTGCAGTAAAATCAAATCTTCACTAGGAAACAGACTGAGATACGAGTAAAATTTTCTCCTGCAAACCGTTCCCTTTGTGCTAGATGAACGAACGTCTCTCCACATGCACAGTTCTGAGAGATGTTTGTGTGAATGCCGTTATTCACCTAACTTGTTGTCAACAAAAAGTTTCATTTCATTTGCAAACTACAGTCCTTATATATATATGGGTAGGTACTAGCTCCAACTCGGTTTTACAGTGAAAATTGCAGGAAATTCAAACCGGCATAGGAAATAGACGGGGAACCCCGATTAAAAGTTTCTCCTGAAACCCATTCCCAATGTGCTAGTTGAACGAACGTCTCTACACGTGCTCTGTTCTGAGAGATAAGTGTGTGTGTGAAAGCCGTCCTTCACCTAGCTTGTTGGCAACACAAAGTTTCTTATAATTTGCTAACTACACTCCATAAATATATATGGGGATGTACTATCTCCTACTAGTTTTATAGTGAAAACTGCAGGAACATCAAACCGGCACTAGGAAACAGACTGAGAAACCTGAGTAATTATTTCTCCTTTAACCCAGTCAATTTCTGCTAGATGAACGAACGTCTCTCAACATGCTCAGTTCTGAGAGATAATTCTGTGTGAAAGCCGAAATTTACCTACCTTGTTGGGAACACAAAGTTTCTTTTCAGTTGCCAACTACACTCCATACATAGATATGGGAAACTACTAGCTCCATCTCGGTTTTTCAGGGAAAACTGCAGTAAAATCAAACCTTCCCTTGGAAACAGACTGAGAAACCAGAGAAAGTGTTTCCCCTCAACGCTTTCCGTTTGTGCTAGATGAACGAACGTCTCTCCACATGCACAGTTTTGAGAAATATTTGTGTGAAAGCCGTCCTTCACCTAACTTGTTGGCAACACAAAGTTTCTTTTCAGTTGCAAACTACAGTCCATACATATATATGGGGAGGGACTAGCTCCAACTCTGTTTTACAGTGAAAATTGCAGGAAATTCAAACCGGCATAAGAAACAGACGGGTAACCCCGATTAAATGTTTCACCTGAAAACCATTCCCAATGTGCTAGGTGAACGAACCTCTTTACACGTGCTCTGTTCTGAGAGATAATATTGTGTGAAAGCCGACTTTCAAAAATCTTGAAGGGAACACAAAGTTTCTTTTCATTTGCAAACTACACTCCTTATATTTTTATGGGAATGTACTCACTCCAAATCGATTTTACAGTGAAAACTGCAGGAACGTCAAAACGGTCCTAGGAAACAGACGTATAAACCAGAGTTAAAGTTTCTCCTGCGACCCGTTCCCTTTGTGCTAGATGAACGAACTTCTCTCCACATGCTCAGTTCTGAGAGATATGTGTGTGTGAAAGCCGTCCTTCAACTCACTTGTTTGGAACACAAACTTTCTTTTCAGTTATAAACTACACTCCATACATATATATGGGGTGGTACTAGCTCCACTCGGTTTTACAGTGAAAACTGCAGGAACTTCAAACCGGCACTAGGAAACAGGCCGGGAACCCCGAATAAAAGTTTCCACTGAAACCCGTTCCCAATGTGCTAGATGAACGAAACTCTCTACACGTGCTCTGTTATGAGAGATAAGTGTGTGTGAAAGCCATCGTTCACCTATCTTGATGGGAACAAAAAGTTTCTTTTCAGTTTCAAAATACACTGCATAAACATTATATGGGATGATACTAGCTCCAACTCGGTTTTACAGTGAAAACTGCAGGAATTTCAAACCGGCACAAAGAAACACACTGAGAAACCAGAATAAAATTTTCCCTTGAAAGCCGTTCCATTTGTGCTAGACGAACGAACCTCTCTACACGGACTATGTTCTGAGAGGTAAATGAGTGTTAAAGCCGAAGTTCACCTAGCTTTTTGGCAACACAAAGTTTCTTTGCATTTGCAAACTACACTCCATAATAATATATAGGGAAGTACAATCTCCTACACGCTTTTACACTGAAATCTGCAGGAACATCATACCGGCACTAGGAAACAGACTGAGAATCCAGAGTAAATGTTTCTACTGCAACCCAGTCCCTTTTTGCTAGATGAACGAACGTCTCTCCACATGCTCATTTCTGAGACATAATTGTGTATGAAAGCCGTCGTTCACCTAGCTTGATGGGAACACAAAGTTCCTTTTCCGTTGCTAAATACACTCCATACATATATATGGGGACGTACAATCTCGAACTCGGTTTTACAGTGAAAACTGCAAGAACTTCAAACCGACACTAGAAAACAGACTGGGAACACAGAATGAATGTTTCTCCTGATAAACGTTCCCAATGAGCTAGATGAACGAATATCTCTACACGTGCTCTATTCTGAGAGTCAAGTGTGTGTGAAAGCCGACTTTCACATAGATTGTTGGGTACACAAAGTTTCTTTTCAGTTGCAAATTAAAATCCATACATATATATGGGGAGGTTCTAGCTCCAACTCGGTTTTACAGTGTAAACTGATGAAACTTCAAACCGGCACTAAGAAACAGACTGGGAACCCCGATTAAAATTTTCTACTGAAACCCGTTCCCAATGTGCTAGATGAACGAACGTCTCTCCTCAAGCTCAGTTCTGGGAGATAATTGTGTGAAAGCCGTCGTTCACCTACCTTGATGGGAACACAAAGTTTCTTTTCAGTTGCAAACTACACTTCATACATATATATGCGGAGGTAAAAACTCCAACTCGGTTTTACAGTGAAAACTGAAGGAACATCATATCAGCACTAGGAAACAGAATGAGGATCCAGAGTAAATGTTTCTACTGCAACCCAGTCCCATTGTGCTAGATGAAAGTACGTCTCTCCACATGCTCATTTCTCAAGATAATTATGTATGAAAGCCGTCGTTCACCTAGCTTGATGGGAACACAAAATTTCTTTTCAGTTGCAAATTACAAACCATACATATATATGGGGAGGTTCTAGCTCCAACTCGGTTTTACAGTGTAAACTGCTGAAACGTCAAACCGGCAGTAGGAAACAAACTGGGAAACCCGATTAAAATTTTCTACTGAAATCCGTTCCCAATGTGCTAGATGAACGAACGTCTCTCCTCATGCTCAGTTCTGGGAGATTATTGTGTGAAAGCCGTAATTCACCTAGCTTGATGGGAACACAAAATTTTTTTTCATTTGCAAACTACACTTCATACATATAAATGCAGAGGTAAAAACTCCAATTCGATTTTACAGTGAAAACTGCAGGAACATCAAACCGGCACTAGGACACAGACTCAGAATCCAGAGTAAAATTTTCTCCTGCAACCCGGTCCCTTTGTGCTAGATGAACGAATGTCTCTCCACATGCTCAGTTCTGAGAAATATGTGTGTGTTAAAGCCGTACTTCACCTAGCTTGTTTTGAACACAAAGTTCCTTTCCAGTTGATATCTTCTACCCATACATATATATGGGGAGGTACTAGCTCCAAATCGGTTTTACAGGGAAAACTTCAGGAACTTCAAACCAGCAATAGGAAACAGAACGAGGAACCAGAGTAAATGTTTCCCCTACAAACTGTTCGATTTGTGCTACATGAACGAACGTCTCTCCACATGCTCAGTTCTGGGAGATAATTGTGTGAAAGCCGTCGTTCACCTAGCTTGATGGGAACACAAAGATTCTTTTCATTTGCAAACTACACTCCATAATAATATAAAGGAAAGTACAAGCTCAAACTCGATTTTACAATGAAATCTGCAGGAACATCATACCGGCACTAGGAAACAGAAAGAGATTCAATAGTAAATGTTTCTATTGCAACCCAGTCCCTTTGTGCTAGATGAACGAACGTCTCTCCACATGCTCAATTCTCAGAGATAATTGTGAATGAAAGCCGTCGTTCACCTAGCTTGATGGGAACACAAAGTTTCTTTTCAGTTGCAAATTACAAACCATACATATATATGGGGAGGTTCTAGCTCCAACTCGGTTTTACAGTGTAAACAGATGAAACTTCAAACCGGCACTAAGAAACAGACTGGGAACCCCGAATAAGTTTTCAACTGAAACCCGTTCCCATTGAGCTAGATGAACGAATGTCTCTCCACATGCACTGTTCTGAGAGATGTGTGTGTGAAAGCCGTCCATCACCTAGCTTGTTTACAGCATAAATTTTCCTTTCAGTTGCAAACTACAATCCATCCGTATATATGGGGAGGTAGTAGCTCCAACTTTCTTTTACATTGAAAATTGCAGGAACTTGAAACCGGCACTAGGAAACAGACTAGGAAAGCAGATTAAATTTTTCTACTGAAACCCGTTTCCAATGTGCTCAAAGAACGAAAGTCTCTCCACATGCTCAGTTCTGAAATATAATTGTGCTTGAAAGCCGTCGTTCAGTTGGCTTGCTGGGAACAGAAAGTTCCTTTTCAGTTGCAAAATACACTCCATACATATATATGGGGAGGTACTAACTCCAACTCTATTTTATAGTGAAAACTGCAGGATCTTCAAACGGACACTAGGAAACACATGAGAAAACAGAGTAAAAGTTGTTCCTACATCCAGTTCCATTTGTGCTAGATGAACGATAGTTGTCTACATGCTCATTTCTGAGGGAAAATTGTGTGTTAAAGCCGTCCTTCAACTAGCTTGATGGGAACACAAAGTTTCTTTTCAGTTGCAAATTACAAACCGTACATATATATGGGGAGGTTCTAGCTCCAACTCGGTTTTACAGTGTAAACAGATGAAACTTCAAACCGGCACTAAGAAACAGACTGGGAACCCCGAATAAGTTTTCAACTGAAACCCGTTCCCATTGAGCTAGATGAACGAATGTCTCTCCACATGCACTGTTCTGAGAGATGTGTGTGTGAAAGCCGTCCATCACCTAGCTTGTTTACAGAATAAATTTTCCTTTCAGTTGCAAACTACAATCCATCCGTATATATGGGGAGGTAGTAGCTCCAACTTTCTTTTACATTGAAAATTGCAGGAACTTGAAACCGGCACTAGGAAACAGACTAGGAAAGCAGATTAAATTTTTCTACTGAAACCCGTTCCCAATGTGCTCAAAGAACGAAAGTCTCTCCTCATGCTCAGTTCTGAAATATAATTGTGCTTGAAAGCCGTCGTTCAGTTGGCTTGCTGGGAACAGAAAGTTCCTTTTCAGTTGCAAACTACACTCCATACATATATATGGGGAGGTACTAACTCCAACTCTATTTTATAGTGAAAACTGCAGGATCTTCAAACCAACACTAGGAAACACACTGAGTTACCAGAGTAAAAGTTGCTCCGACATCCCGTTCCATTTGTGCTAGATGAACGATAGTTAATTACATGCTCATTTCTGAGGGAAAATTGTGTGTTAAAGCCGTCCTTCAACTAGCTTGATGGGAACACAAAGTTTCTTTTCATTTGCAACTACACTTCATACATATATATGCGGAGGTAAAAACTCCAACTCGGTTTTACAGTGAAAACTGCAGGAACATCAAACCGGCACTAGGAAACAGACTGAGAACCCAGAATAAAAGTTTCTCCTGAAACCCGATCCTATTGAGCTTGATGAACGATTGTCTCTCCACATGCAAATTTCTGAGAGATGTGACTGTGAAAGCCATCAATCACCTAGCTTGTTTACAGCATAAATTTTCCTTTCAGTTGCAAACTACAATCCATCCGTATATATGGGGAAGTACTAGCTCCAACTCTGTTTTACATTGAAAATTGCAGGAACTTCAAACCGTCATTAGGAAACAGACTATGAATCCAGAGAAAAAGTTTCCCCTGCCACCATTTCCGTTTGTGCTAGATGAACGAACGTCTCCACATGCACAGATTTGAGAGATGTTTTTGTGAAAGCCTTCCTTCACCTAGCTTGATGGGGACACAATATTTCATTTCATTTGCGAACTACACTCCATACATATATATCGGGAGGTAGTAGATCCAACTCGGTTTTACAGTGAAAAATGCAGGAAATTCAAACCGGCACTAGGAAACACACTGTTAACCCAGATTAAAAGTTTCTCCTTAAAAACGTTCCCAATGTGCTAGATAAACGAACGAATCTACACGTGCTCTTTTCTGAGGGAAATTTGTTTGTGAAAGCCACACATCAACCAGCTTGTTGGGAACACAAAGTTTCTTTACAGTTGCAAACTACAACCCATAATAGTATATAGGGAAATACAAGCTCCAACTCGATTTTACAGAGTAAACTGCAGGAAATTCAAACCGGCATTAGGAAACAGACTGAGAATCCAGAGTAAATGTTTCTAATGCAACCCAGTCCATTTGTGCTAGATGAACTAACGTCTCTCCACATGCTCATTTCTGAGAGCTAACTGTGTATGAAAGCCGTCGTTCACCTAGCTTGATGGGAAAACAAAGTTTCTTAGAGTTGCAATCTACACTCCATACATATATATGGGGAAGTACTAGCTACAATTCGGTTTTACAGTGAAAACTTCAGGAACTTCATACAGGCAGTAGGAAACAAACTGAGAACCCAGATTAAAAGTTTCTCTTGAAACCCGTTCCCAAAGTGCTAGATGAACAAACGTCTCTCCACATGCACTGTTCTGAGGGATAAGTGTGGGTGAAAGCTGTCCATCATATTGCTTGTTGGAAGCACAAAGTTTCCTTTCATTTGAAAACTACAGACCATATGTATTTATGGGGAGGTACTAGCTCCAACTCGGTTTTACATTGAAAACTGCAGGAACTTCAAACAGGTTCTAGGACACAGACTCAGAATCCAGAGTAAAAGTTTCTCCTGCAACACGGTCCCTTTGTGCTAGATGAACGAACGTCTCTAAACATGCTCAGTTCTGAGTAATAAGTGTGTGTTAAAGCCGTCATTCAGCTGGCTTGTTGGGAACACAAAGTTCCTTTCCAGTTGTAAATTACACTCCATATATATATATGGGGAGGTACTAGCTCCAACTCGGTTTTACAGTGAAAACTGCAGGAACTTCAAACCGGCACTAGGAAACAGACTGGGAACCCCGAATAAAAGTTTCTCCTGAAACCCGTTCTCAAAGTGCTAGATGAAAGAACATCTCTACACGTGCTCTGTTCTGAGATATATGTGTGTGTGAAAGCCATCTTTCACTTTGCTTGATGGGAACACAGTTTCTTTTCAATTTCAAAATACAATCCATACACATTTTATTGGATGATACTAGCTCCAACTCCATTTTATAGTGAAATCTGCAGGAACTTCAAACCGGCCCTAGGAATCTGACTGAGGAAGAAGATCATAAGTATCCCCTACAACATTTTCCCTTTGTGCTAGATGAACGAACGTCTGTCCCCATGCTCATTTCTGAGAGATATGTGTGTGTGAAAGCCGCCCTTCACCTAGCTTGTTGGGAACACAAAGTTCCTTTTCAGTTTCAATCTACACTCCATACATATACATGGGGAGATACTAGCTGCATCTCGGTTTTAAAAAGAAAACAGCAGGAATTTCAGACCGGCACTAGGAAACAGACTGAGAGACTAGATTTTAAGTTTCTCCTGAAACCTTTCCCAATATGCTAGATGAACAAACGTCTCTACACGTGCTCTGTTCTGAGAGATAATTGTGTGTGTGAAAGCCGTCCTTCACATAACTTGTTGGCAACACAGAGTTTCTTTTCATTTGCAAACTACACTTCATAATAATCTATCGGGAAGTACAAGCTCCAACTCGTTTTTACAGTGAAATCTTCAGTAATTTTATTCCGGCATTAGGAAACACACTGAGAAACCAGAGTAAAAGTTGCTCCTACAACCCGTCCATTCGTGCTAGATGAACAAAAGTCTGTCCCCATGCTCAGTTCTAGGAGATTATTGTTTGTAAAAGCCGTTCTTAACCTAGCTTGACGGGAACACAAAGTTTCTTTTCAGTTACAAACTACACTTCATACATTTACATGCGGAGGAAAAAACGCCAACTCTGTTTTACAGTGAAAAATGCGGGAACATCAAACCGGCATTAGGAAACAGACTGAGAACCCAGAATAAAATTTTCTCCTGAAACCCGTTCCCAATGTGCTAGATGAACGAATGTCTCTCCATATGCACTGTTCTGAGAGATGTGTGTGTGAAAGCCGACAATCACCTAGCCTGTTTACAGCATAAATTTTCCTTTCAGTTGCAAACTACAATCCACCCCTATATATGGGGAGGTACCAGCTCCAACTAGGTTTTACTTTGAAAACTGCAGGAACTTCAAACCCGGCTCTACGACACACACTCAGAATCCAGAGTAAAACTTTCTCCTGCAACTCCGTCCTTTTGTGCTAGTTGAACGAACGTCTCTCCACATGCTCAGTTCTGAGTAATATGTGTGTGTGTTTAAGCCGTCCTTCAGCTAGCTTGCTGGGAACACAAAGTTCCTTTTCAGTTGAAATCTGCTACCCATACATTTATATGGGGAGGTAGTCGCTCCAAATCTGTTTTACAGGGAAAACTTCAGGAACTTCAAACCATCAATAGGAACAGAACGAGAAACAAGAGTAAAAGTTTCTCTTGCAAACCGTTCCCTTTTTGCTAAATTAACGAACGTCTCTCCACATGCTCAGGTCTGAGAGATAAGTGTGTATGAAAGCCGACTTTCACCTAGCTTGATGGGAACACTATGTTTCTTTTCAGATGCAAACAACTCTCCATACATGTATATGGGAAAGTACTAGTTCCAACAAAATTTTACACTGAATACAGCAGTATATTCAAACCGGCACTAAGAAACAGACTTACAATACAGAATAAAACTTTCTCCTGCAAACCGTTCCGTTTGTGCTAGATGAGCGAACGTCTCTCCACATGAACATTTCTGAGAGATGTTTGTGTGAAAGCCGTCCTTCACCTAGTTGTTGGGAACACAAAGTTTCTTTCAGTTGCAAAATTCACTCCATACATATATATGGGGACGTAATACCTCCAACTCGGTTTTACAGTGAAAACTACAGGAATTTCAAACCGGCACTCTGAAGCCGACTGGAAACCCAGAATGAAATTTTCCCCTGAAAGGCTTTCGCAATGTGCTAGATGAACGAACGTCTCTACACGTGCTCTGTTCTGAGAGATATGTGTGTGTGAAAGCCGAACTTCACATAGCTTGTTGGCAAAACAATGTTTCTTTTCAGTTGCAGATTACAATCAATACATACATATGGGGAATTTCTAGCTACAACTCGGTTTACAGTGTAAACTGCTGGAACTTAAAACCGGCACTAGGAAACAGACTGAGAGACCAGATTATAAGTTTCCCCTGAAACCCTTTCCCAATGTGATAGATGAACGAAAGTCTCTACACGTGCTCTGTTTTGAGAGATAATTGTGTGTGAAAGCCGTCCTTCACGTAGCTTGTTGGCAACACCAAGTTTCTTTTAATTTGCAAAATACACTCCATAATAATATATGGGGAAGTACAAGTTCCAACTCGCTTTTACAGTGAAATCTGCAGAAAATTCATACTGGCACTAGGAAACAGACTGAGAATCCAGAGTAAATATTTCTACTGCAACCCAGTCCCTTGGTGCTAGATGAAGGAACATCTCTACACATGCTCATTTCTGAGAGATAATTGTGTATGAAAGCCGTGGTTAACCTAGCTTGATGGGAACACAAAGTTTCTTTTTAATTGCAAACTACAATCCATACATATATATGGGGAAGTATTAGCTCAATCTCGATTTTACAGTGAAAACTGCAGTAAATTCAACCCGGCACTAGGAAACAGACTGAGAATCCAAAGCAAAACTATCTCCTGCAAACCGTGCCCTTGGTTCTAAAGGAAAGAACATCTCTTCACATGAGTAGTTCTCAGAGATATTTGTGAATGAAAGCCTTCTTTCACCTAGCTTGTTGGGAACACAAAGTTTCTTTTCAATTGCAAACTACAATCCATACTTATATATAGGGAGGTACTAGCTCCAACTCCGATTTACAGTGAAAACTGCAGAAAATTCAAAACGGCACTAGGAAACAGACTGCAAACCCCAAGTAAAGTTTCCCTGAAAACCGTTCCGAATGTGCTAGGTGAACGAACATCTCTACACGTACTCTCTTTTGAGAGATAATTGTGTGTGAAAGCCGTTTTTCACATAGCTTGAAGGGAACACAAAGTTTCTTTTCAGTTGCAAACTACACTCCATACATATATATGGGAGGTAATAGATCCAACTCGGTTTTATACTAAAAAATGCAGTATCTTCAAACCGGCAATAGGAAACACACTGTTAACCCAGATTAAAAGTTTCTCCTTAAACCGGTTCCCAAGGAGCTAGGTGAACGAACGTCTCTCCACATGCACAGTTCTGAGAGATAAGTGTGTGTGAAAACCGTACATTACCTAGCTTATTGGAAACACAAAGTTTCTTTTCAGTTGCAAACTACACTCCATACATATAAATGGGGAGGTATTATCTCCAACACTTTTTACAGTGAAAATTGCAGGAACTTGAAATCGGCACTAGGAAACAAACTGAAAACCCACAATAAAAGTTTCTCCTGAAATCCGATCTCAATATGCTAGATGAACGAAAGTCTCTCCACATGCAATGTTCTGAGAGACAAATGTGTCTGAAAGTTGTCCATCACGTAGCTTGTTGGAAAACCAAAGTTTCTTTTCATTTGCAAACTACACTCCATACATATAGATGGGGAGGAACAAGCACCAACTCGACTTTACAGTGAAAACTGAAGGAAATTCAAACCGGCACTAGGAAACAGACTGAGAATCCAGAGTAAATGTTTCTACTTCAACCCAGTCCCTTAGTGCTAGATGAACGAACGTCTCTCCACATGCTCATTTCTGAGAGATAATTGTGTATGAAAGCCGTCGTTCACCTAGCTTGATGGGAACACAAAGTTTCTTTTCAGTTGCAAAATACACTCCATACATATATATGGGGAGGTTCTGACTCCAACTCTGTTTTACAGTGAAAATTGCAGGAATTTTAAACCGGCGCTAGGAAACAGACTAGGAAACCATATTAAAAATTTCTACTGAAAACCGTTCCCAGTGTGCTAGATGAACGAATGTCTCCACACGTTCAGTTCTGAGGGATATTAGTGTATGAAAGCCGTCGTTCACTTGGCTTGTTGGGAACAGAAAGTTTCTTTTCAGTTGCAAACTACACTCCATAAATATGTATGGGGAGGTACTAGCTCCAACTCGATTTTATAGTGAAAACTGCAGGAACTTCAACCCGGCACTAGGAAACAGACTAAGAAACCAGAGTAAAAGTTTCTCCTACACCCGTTCCATTTGTGCTAGATGAACGAAAGTATGCCCACATGCTCAGTTCTGAGAGATAAGTGTGTGTGAAAGCCGTCCTTCACCTAGCTTGTTGGGAACACAAAGTTTCTTTTCAGTTGCAAACTAAAATCCATACATATATATGCGGAGGTAATAACTCCAACTCGGTTTTACAGTGAAAACTGCAGGAAAATCAAACGGGCACTAGGATACAGACTGAGAACCAAGAATAAATGTTTCTCCTGAAACCCGTTCCAAATGTGCTACATGAAAGAATATCTCTCCACATGCAATGTTCTGAGAGATGAGTGTGTGTGAAAGCCGTCCATCGCCTAGCTTGTTGGCAGCATAAATTTTCCTTTCAGTTGCAAACTGCAATCCATACGTATATATGGGGATGTACTAGCTCCAACTAGGTTTTACATTGAAAACTGTAGGAACTTCAAACTGGCACTAGAAAACAGACTGAGAAACCAGAGAAAGTGTTTCCCCTCAACGCTTTCCGTTTGTGCTAGATGAACGAACGTCTCTCCACATGCACAGTTTTGAGAAATATTTGTGTGAAAGCCGTCCTTCACCTAACTTGTTGGCAACACAAAGTTTCTTTTCAGTTGCAAACTACAGTCCATACATATATATGGGGAGGGACTAGCTCCAACTCTGTTTTACAGTGAAAATTGCAGGAAATTCAAACCGGCATAAGAAACAGACGGGTAACCCCGATTAAATGTTTCACCTGAAAACCATTCCCAATGTGCTAGATGAACGAACCTCTTTACACGTGCTCTGTTCTGAGAGATAATATTGTGTGAAAGCCGACTTTCAAAAATCTTGAAGGGAACACAAAGTTTCTTTTCATTTGCAAACTACACTCCTTATATTTTTATGGGAATGGTCTCGCTCCAAATCGATTTTACAGTGAAAACTGCAGGAACGTCAAAACGGTCCTAGGAAACAGACGTATAAACCAGAGTTAAAGTTTCTCCTGCGACCCGTTCCCTTTGTGCTAGATGAACGAACTTCTCTCCACATGCTCAGTTCTGAGAGATATGTGTGTGTGAAAGCCGTCCTTCAACTCACTTGTTTGGAACACAAACTTTCTTTTCAGTTATAAACTACACTCCATACATATATATGGGGTGGTACTAGCTCCACTCGGTTTTACAGTGAAAACTGCAGGAACTTCAAACCGGCACTAGGAAACAGGCCGGGAACCCCGAATAAAAGTTTCCACTGAAACCCGTTCCCAATGTGCTAGATGAACGAAACTCTCTACACGTGCTCTGTTATGAGAGATAAGTGTGTGTGAAAGCCATCGTTCACCTATCTTGATGGGAACAAAAAGTTTCTTTTCAGTTTCAAAATACACTGCATAAACATTATATGGGATGATACTAGCTCCAACTCGGTTTTACAGTGAAAACTGCAGGAATTTCAAACCGGCACAAAGAAACACACTGAGAAACCAGAATAAAATTTTCCCTTGAAAGCCGTTCCATTTGTGCTAGACGAACGAACCTCTCTACACGGACTATGTTCTGAGAGGTAAATGAGTGTTAAAGCCGAAGTTCACCTAGCTTTTTGGCAACACAAAGTTTCTTTGCATTTGCAAACTACACTCCATAATAATATATAGGGAAGTACAATCTCCTACACGCTTTTTCACTGAAATCTGCAGGAACATCATACCGGCACTAGGAAACAGACTGAGAATCCAGAGTAAATGTTTCTACTGCAACCCAGTCCCTTTTTGCTAGATGAACGAACGTCTCTCCACATGCTCATTTCTGAGACATAATTGTGTATGAAAGCCGTCGTTCACCTAGCTTGATGGGAACACAAAGTTCCTTTTCCGTTGCTAAATACACTCCATACATATATATGGGGACGTACAATCTCGAACTCGGTTTTACAGTGAAAACTGCAAGAACTTCAAACCGACACTAGAAAACAGACTGGGAACACAGAATGAATGTTTCTCCTGATAAACGTTCCCAATGAGCTAGATGAACGAATATCTCTACACGTGCTCTATTCTGAGAGTCAAGTGTGTGTGAAAGCAGACTTTCACATAGATTGTTGGGTACACAAAGTTTCTTTTCAGTTGCAAATTAAAATCCATACATATATATGGGGAGGTTCTAGCTCCAACTCGGTTTTACAGTGTAAACTGATGAAACTTCAAACCGGCACTAAGAAACAGACTGGGAACCCCGATTAAAATTTTCTACTGAAACCCGTTCCCAATGTGCTAGATGAACGAACGTCTCTCCTCAAGCTCAGTTCTGGGAGATAATTGTGTGAAAGCCGTCGTTCACCTACCTTGATGGGAACACAAAGTTTCTTTTCAGTTGCAAACTACACTTCATACATATATATGCGGAGGTAAAAACTCCAACTCGGTTTTACAGAGAAAACTGAAGGAACATCATATCAGCACTAGGAAACAGAATGAGGATCCAGAGTAAATGTTTCTACTGCAACCCAGTCCTATTGTTCTAGATGAAAGAACGTCTCTCCACATGCTCATTTCTCAAGATAATTATGTATGAAAGCCGTCGTTCACCTAGCTTGATGGGAACACAAAATTTCTTTTCAGTTGCAAATTACAAACCATACATATATATGGGGAGGTTCTAGCTCCAACTCGGTTTTACAGTGTAAACTGATGAAACGTCAAACCGGCACTAAGAAACAGACTGGGAATCCCGATTAAAATTTTCTACTGAAACCCGTTCCCAATGTGCTAGATGAACGAACGTCTCTCCTCATGCACAGTTCTGGGAGATTATTGTGTGAAAGCCGTAATTCACCTAACTTGATGGGAACACAAAATTTTTTTTCATTTGCAAACTACACTTCATACATATAAATGCAGAGGTAAAAACTCCAATTCGATTTTACAGTGAAAACTGCAGGAACATCAAACCGGCACTAGGACACAGACTCAGAATCCAGAATAAAATTTTCTCCTGCAACCCGTTCCCATTGAGCTAGATGAACGAATGTCTCTCCACATGCACTGTTCTGAGAGATGTGTGTGTGAAAGCCGTCCATCACCTAGCTTGTTTACAGCATAAATTTTCCTTTCAGTTGCAAACTACAATCCATCCGTATATATGGGGAGGTAGTAGCTCCAACTTTCTTTTACATTGAAAATTGCAGGAACTTGAAACCGGCACTAGGAAACAGACTAGGAAAGCAGATTAAATTTTTCTACTGAAACCCATTCCCAATGTGCTCAAAGAACGAAAGTCTCTCCACATGCTCAGTTCTGAAATATAATTGTGCTTGAAAGCCGTCGTTCAGTTGGCTTGCTGGGAACAGAAAGTTCCTTTTCAGTTGTAAACTACACTCCATACATATATATGGGGAGGTACTAACTCCAACTCTATTTTATAGTGAAAACTGCAGGATCTTCAAACCGACACTAGGAAACACACTGAGTAACCAGAGTAAAAGTTGCTCCTACATCCCATTCCATTTGTGCTAGATGAACGATAGTTGATTACATGCTCATTTCTGAGGGAAAATTGTGTGTTAAAGCCGTCCTTCAACTAGCTTGATGGGAACACAAAGTTTCTTTTCAGTTGCAACTACACTTCATACATATATATGCGGAGGTAAAAACTCCAACTCGGTTTTACAGTGAAAACTGCAGGAACATCAAACCGGCACTAGGAAACAGACTGAGAACCGAGAATAAAAGTTTCTCCTGAAACCCGATCCTATTGAGCTTGATGAACGATTGTCTCTCCACATGCAAAGTTCTGAGAGATGTGAGTGTGAAAGCCGTCAATCACCTAGCTTGTTTACAGCATAAATATTCCTTTCAGTTGCAAACTACAATCCATCCGTATATATGGGGAAGTACTAGCTCCAACTCTCTTTTACATTGAAAATTGCAGGAACTTCAAACCGTCATTAGGAAACAGACTATGAATCCAGAGAAAAAGTTTCCCCTGCCACCATTTCCGTTTGTGCTAGATGAACGAATGTCTCTGCACATGCACAGATTTGAGGGATGTTTTTGTGAAAGCCTTCCTTCACCTAGCTTGATGGGGACACAAAATTTAATTTCATTTGCGAACTACACTCCATACATGTATATCGGGAGGTAATAGATCCAACTCGGTTTTACAGTGAAAAATGCAGGAAATTCAAACCGGCACTAGGAAACACACTGTTAACCCAGATTAAAAGTTTCTCCTTAAAAACGTTCCCAATGTGCTAGATAAACGAACGAATCTACACGTGTTCTTTTCTGAGGGAAATTTGTTTGTGAAAGCCGCACATCAACCAGCTTGTTGGGAACACAAAGTTTCTTTACAGTTGCAAACTACAACCCATAATAGTATATAGGGAAATACAAGCTCCAACTCGATTTTACAGAGTAAACTGCAGGAAATTCAAACCGGCATTAGGAAACAGACTGAGAATCCAGAGTAAATGTTTCTAATGCAACCCAGTCCATTTGTGCTAGATGAACTAACGTCTCTCCACATGCTCATTTCTGAGAGCTAACTGTGTATGAAAGCCGTCGTTCACCTAGCTTGATGGGAAAACAAAGTTTCTTAGAGTTGCAATCTACACTCCATACATATATATGGGGAAGTACTAGCTACAATTCGGTTTTACAGTGAAAACTACAGGAACTTCATACAGGCAGTAGGAAACAAACTGAGAACCCAGATTAAAAGTTTCTCTTGAAACCCGTTCCCAAAATGCTAGATGAACAAACGTCTCTCCACATGCACTGTTCTGAGGGATAAGTGTGGGTGAAAGCTGTCCATCATATTGCTTGTTGGAAGCACAAAGTTTCCTTTCATTTGAAAACTACAGACCATATGTATTTATGGGGAGGTACTAGCTCCAACTCGGTTTTACATTGAAAACTGCAGGAACTTCAAACAGGTTCTAGGACACAGACTCAGAATCCAGAGTAAAAGTTTCTCCTGCAACACGGTCCCTTTGTGCTAGATGAACGAACGTCTCTAAACATGCTCAGTTCTGAGAAATAAGTGTGTGTTAAAGCTGTCATTCAGCTAGCTTGTTGGGAACACAAAGTTCCTTTCCAGTTGTAAATTACACTCCATACATATATATGGGGAGGTACTAGCTCCAACTCGGTTTTACAGTGAAAACTGCAGGAACTTCAAACCGGCACTAGGAAACAGACTGGGAACCCCGAATAAAATTTCTCCTGAAATCCGTTCTCAATGTGCTAGATGAACGAATATCTCTACACGTGCTCTGTTCTGAGATATATGTGTGTGTGAAAGCATTCTTTCACCTAGCTTGTTGGGAACACAAAGTTTCTTTTCAATTGCAAACTACAATCCATACATATATATAGGGAGGTTCTAGCTCCAACTCCGATTTACAGTGAAAACTGCAGAAAATTCAAAACGGCACTAGGAAACAGACTGCAAAGCCCGAGTAAAGTTTCCCTGAAAAACGTTCCGAATGTGCTAGGTGAACGAACATCTCTACACGTGCTCTCTTTTGAGAGATAATTGTGTGTGAAAGCCGTTTTTCACATAGCTTAAGGGAACACAAAGTTTCATTTCAGTTGCAAACTACACTCCATACATATATATGGGTAGGTATTAGCTCCAACTCTATTTTACTGTGAAAACTGCAGGAACTTCCAACCGGCACTAGGAACCAGACTGAGAACCCAGAATAAAAGTTTCTTCTACAAAACAGTCCGTTTGAGCTAGATGAACGAACGTCTCACCACATGCTCTGTTCTGAGAGATAATTGTTTCTTAAAGCCGAAGTTCACCTAGCTTGATGGGAACACAAAGTTTCTTTTCAGTTGCAAAATGCCCTCCAAACATATATATGGGGAGGGACTAGCTCCAACTCGGCTTTACAGTGAAAACTGCAGGAACTTCAAACCGGTACTAGGAAACAGACTTAGAATCCAGAGTAAATGTTTCTACTGCAACCGAATCACTTTGTGCTAGATGAACGAAAGTCTCTCCACATGATCATTTCTGAGAGATATGTATGTGTGAAAACCGCCTTCACCTATCTTGTTGGCAACACAAAGATTCTTTTCATGTGCAAACTACACTCAATAAATATATATGGGGAGGTACAAGCTCCAACTCGCTTTTACAGTGAAAACTGCAGTAAAATCAAATCTTCACTAGGAAACAGACTGAGATACGAGTAAAACTTTCTCCTGCAAACCGTTCCCTTTGTGCTAGATGAACGAACGTCTCTCCACATGCACAGTTCTGAGAGATGTTTGTGTGAATGCCGTTATTCACCTATCTTGTTGGCAACAAAAAGTTTCATTTCATTTGCAAACTACAGTCCTTATATATATATGGGTAGGTACTAGCTCCAACTCGGTTTTACAGTGAAAATTGCAGGAAATTCAAACCGGCATAGGAAATAAACGGGGAACCCCGATTAAAAGTTTCTCCTGAAACCCATTCCCAATGTGCTAGATGAACGAACGTCTCTACACGTGCTCTGATCTGAGAGATAAGTGTATGTCTGAAAGCCGTCCTTCACCTAGCTTGTTGGTAACACAAAGTTTCCTTTCATTTGCAAACTACACTCCATAAATATATATGGAGAAGTACTATCTCCTACTCGGTTTATAGTGAAAACTGCAGGAACATCAAACTGGCACTAGGAAACAGACTGAGAAACCTGAGTAATTATTTCTCCTTTAACCCAGTCAATTTCTGCTAGATGAAAGAACGTCTCTCAACATGCTCAGTTCTGAGAGATAATTCTGTGTGAAAGCCGAGCTTTACCTAGCTTTTATGGAACACAAAGTTTCTTTTCAGTTGCCAAATACACTCCATACATATATATGGGAAACTACTAGCTCCATCTCGGTTTTTCAGGAAAAACTGCAGTAAAATCAAACCTTCCCTTGGAAACAGACTGAGATACAAGAGTAAAACTTTCTCCTGCAAACCGTTCCCTTTGTGCTAGATGAACGAACTTCTCTCCACATACTCAGTTCTGAGATATATGTGTGTGTGAAAGCCGTCCTTCACCTCACTTGCTGGGAACACAAAGTTTCTTTTCAGTAGTAAATTACACTCCATACATATATATGGGTAGGTACTAGCTCCAACTCGGTTTTACAGTGAAAACTGCAGGAACTTCAAACCGGCACTAGGAAACAGACTGGGAACCTCGAATAAAGTTTCTCCTGAAACCCGTTCTCAATGTGCTAGATGAACGAACATCTCTACACGTGCTCTGTTCTGAGACATAAGTGTGTGTGAAAGCCATCGTTCACTTAGCTTGATGGGAACACAAAGTTTCTTTTCAATTTCAAAATACAATCCATACACATTTTATTGGATGATACTAGCTCCAACTCGATTTTATAGTGAAAACTGCAGGAACTTCAAACCGGCCATAGGTAACTGACTGAGGAACAAGATAATAAGTATCCCCTACAACATTTTCCATTTGTGCTAGATGAACGAACGTCTGTCCCCATGCACATTTCTGAGATATATGTGTGTGTGAAAGCCGCCCTTCACCTAGCTTGTTGGGAACACAAAGTTCCTTTTCAGTTGTAAACTACACTCCATACATATACATGGGGAGATACTAGCACCAACTCGATTTTACAAAGAAAACAGCAGGAACTTCAGACCGGCACTAGGAAACAGACTGAGAGACTAGATTGTAAGTTTCTCCTGAAACCCATTCCCAATGTGCTAGATGAATGAACGTCTCTACACGTGCTCTGTTCTGAGAGATAAGTGCGTGTGAAAGCCGTCCATCACTTAGCTTGTTGGCAACACAAACTTTCTTTTCATTTGCAAACTACACTTCATAATAATCTATGGGGAAGTACAAGCTCCAAATCGTTTTTACAGTGAAATCTTCAGTAACTTTATTCCGGCACTAGGAAACAGACTGAGAAACCAGAGTAAAAGTTGCTCCTACAACCCGTTCCATTCGTGCTAGATGAACAATAGTCTGTCCCCATGCTCAGTTCTGAGAGATTATTGTTTGTAAAAGCCGTTCTTAACCTAGCTTGATGGGAACACAAAGTTTCTTTTCAGTTGCAAACTACACTTCATACATTTACATGCGGAGGAAAAAACTACAACTCTGTTTTACAGTGAAAAATGCGGGAACATCAAACCGGCATCAGGAAACAGACTGAGAACCCAGAATAAAATTTTCTCCTGAAAACCCGTTGCCAATGTGCTAGATGAACGAATGTCTCTCCACATGCACTTTTCTGAGAGATGTGTGTGAGAAAGCCGTCCATCACCTAGCCTGTTTACAGCATAAATTTTCCTTTCAATTTTAAACTACAATCCATCCCTATATATAGGGGAGGTACCAGCTCCAACTCGGTTTTACATTGAATACTGCAGGAACTTCAAACCAGCTCTACGACACAGACACAAAATCCAGAGTAAAATTTCTCCTGCAACCCGGGCCCATTGAGCTAGATGAACGAACGTCTCTCCACATGATCATTTCTGAGAGATATGTATGTGTGAAAACCGCCTTCACCTATCTTGTTGGCAACACAAAGATTCTTTTCATGTGCAAACTACACTCAATAAATATATATGGGGAGGTACAAGCTCCAACTCGCTTTTACAGTGAAAACTGCAGTAAAATCAAATCTTCACTAGGAAACAGACTGAGATACGAGTAAAACTTTCTCCTGCAAACCGTTCCCTTTGTGCTAGATGAACGAACGTCTCTCCACATGCACAGTTCTGAGAGATGTTTGTGTGAATGCCGTTATTCACCTATCTTGTTGGCAACAAAAAGTTTCATTTCATTTGCAAACTACAGTCCTTATATATATATGGGTAGGTACTAGCTCCAACTTGGTTTTACAGTGAAAATTGCAGGAAATTCAAACCGGCATGGGAAATAAACGGGGAACCCCGATTAAAAGTTTCTCCTGAAACCCATTCCCAATGTGCTAGATGAACGAACGTCTCTACACGTGCTCTGATCTGAGAGATAAGTGTGTGTCTGAAAGCCGTCCTTCACCTAGCTTGTTGGTAACACAAAGTTTCCTTTCATTTGCAAACTACACTCCATAAATATATATGGAGAAGTACTATCTCCTACTCGGTTTATAGTGAAAACTGCAGGAAAATCAAACTGGCACTAGGAAACAGACTGAGAAACCTGAGTAATTATTTCTCCTTTAACCCAGTCAATTTCTGCTAGATGAACGAACGTCTCTCCACATGCTCAGTTCTGGGAAATATGTGTGTGTGTTTAAGCCGTCCTTCAGCTAGCTTGCTGGGAACACAAAGTTCCTTTTCAGTTGAAATCTGTTACCCATACATATATATGGGGAGGTAGTCGCTCCAAATCTGTTTTGCAGGGAAAACTTCAGGAACTTCAAACCATCAATAGGAACAGAACGTGAAACAAGAGTAAAAGTTTCTCTTGCAAACCGTTCCGTTTTGGCTACATTAACGAACGTCTCTCCACATGCTGAGGTCTGAGAGTTAAGTGTGCATGAAAGCCGACTTTCACCTAGCTTGATGGGAACACTATGATTCTTTTCAGAAGAAAACAACCCTCCATAAATGTATATGGGGAGGTACTAGTTCCAACAAAATTTTACACTGAATACAGCAGTATATTCAAACCGGCACTAAGAAACAGACTTACAAAACAGAATAAAACTTTCTCCTGCAAACCGTTCCCTTTGTGCTAGATGAGCGAACGTCTCTCCACATGCACATTTCTGAGAGATGTTTGTGTGAAAGCCGTCCTTCACCTATTTGTTGGGAACACAAAGTTTCTTTTCAGTTGCAAAATTCACTCCATACATATATATGGGGACGTAATACCTCCAACTCGGTTTTACAGTGAAAACTACAGGAACTTCAAACCGGCACTCGGAAACAGACTGGAAACCCAGAATGAAATTTTCTCCTGAAAGGCTTTCCCAATGTGCTAGATGAACGAACGTCTCTACACGTGCTCTGTTCTGAGAGATATGTGTGTGTGAAAGCCAAACTTCACATAGCTTGTTGGCAAAACAATGTTTATTTTCAGTTGCAGATTACAATCAACACATACATATGGGGAATTTCTAGCTACAACTCGGTTTACAGTGTAAACTGCTGGAACTTAAAACCAGCACTAGGAAACAGACTGAGAGACCAGATTATAAATTTCCCCTGAAAACCTTTCCCAATGTGCTAGATGAACGAAATTCTCTACATGTGCTCTGTTTTGAGAGATAAGTGTGTGTGAAAGCCGTCCTTCACGTAGCTTGTTGGCAACACAAAGTTTCTTATAATTGGCAAAATACATTCCATATTAATATATGGGGAAGTACAAGTTCCAACTCGCTTTTACAGTGAAATCTGCAGAAAATTCATACTGGCACTAGGAAACAGACTGAGAATCCAGAGTAAATATTTCTACTGCAACCCAGTCCCTTGGTGCTAGATGAAAGAACATCTCTACACATGCTAATTTCTGAGAGATAATTGTGTATGAAAGCCGTGGTTCACCTAGCTTGATGGGAACACAAAGTTTCTTTTCAATTGCAAACTACAATCCATATATTTATATGGGGAGTAATAGCTCCAAACCGGTTTTACAGGGAAATCTGCAGTAATATCAAAACAGAGCTATGAAACATACTGAGAAACCAGAGTAAAACTTTCTCCTTCGACCCGTTTCCTTTGTGCTAGATGAAAGTAAGTCTCTCCATATGCTCAGTTCTGAGAGATACGTGTGTGTGAAAGCCGTCTTTCACCTAGCCTGATGGGAACACAAAGTTTCTTTTCAGTTGCAAACTACACTCAATACATATATATGGGGAAGTATTATCTCCATCTCGATTTTACAGTGAAAACTGCAGGAAATTCAACCCGGCACTAGGAAACAGACTGAGAAACCAAAGCAAAACTATCTCCTGCAAACCGTTCCCTTGGTTCTAAACAAAGGAACATCTCTCCACATGAGTAGTCCTCAGAGATATTTGTGAATGAAAGCCTTCTTTCACCTAGCTTGTTGGGAATACAAAGTTTCTTTTCAATTGCAAACTACAATCCATACATATATATAGGGAGGTACTAGCTCCAACTCCGATTTACAGTGAAAACTGCAGAAAATTCAAAACGGCACTAGGAAACAGACTGCAAACCCCGAGTAAAGTTTCCCTGAAAAACTTTCCGAATGTGCTAGGTGAACGAACATCTCTACACGTGCTCTCTTTTGAGAGATAATTGTGTGTGAAAGCCGTTTTTCACATAGCTTGAAGGGAGCACAAAGTTTCTTTTCAGTTGCAAACTACACTCCATACATATATATGTGTAGGTATTAGCTCAACTCGATTTTACTGTGAAAACCTGCAGGAACTTCCAACCGGCACTAGGAACCAGACTGAGAACCCAGAATAAAAGTTTCTACTACAACACAGTCCGTTTGAGCTAGATGAACGAACGTCTCACCACATGCTCAGTTCTGAGAGATAATTGTTTCTTAAAGCCGAAGTTCACCTAGCTTGATGGGAACACAAATTTCTTTTCAGTTGCAAACTACACTTCATAATAATCTATTGGGAAGTACAAGCTCAAACTCAATTTTACAGTGAAACCTGCAGGAACATCATACTGGTACTAGGAAACAGACTGAGAAACCAGAGTAAATGTTTCTACTGCAACCCAGTCCCTTTGTGCTAGATGAACGAATGTCTCTCCACATGATCATTTCTGAGAGATATGTATGTGTTAAAACCACCCTTCACCTATCTTGTTGGCAACACAAAGATTCTTTTCATGTGCAAACTACACTCAATAAATATATATGGGGAGGTACAAGCTCCAACTCGCTTTTACAGTGAAAACTGCAGTAAAATCAAATCTTCACTAGGAAACAGACTGAGATACGAGTAAAATTTTCTCCTGCAAACCGTTCCCTTTGTGCTAGATGAACGAACGTCTCTCCACATGCACAGTTCTGAGAGATGTTTGTGTGAATGCCGTTATTCACCTAACTTGTTGTCAACAAAAAGTTTCATTTCATTTGCAAACTACAGTCCTTATATATATATGGGTAGGTACTAGCTCCAACTCGGTTTTACAGTGAAAATTGCAGGAAATTCAAACCGGCATAGGAAATAGACGGGGAACCCCGATTAAAAGTTTCTCCTGAAACCCATTCCCAATGTGCTAGTTGAACGAACGTCTCTACACGTGCTCTGTTCTGAGAGATGTGTGTGTGTGTGAAAGCCGTCCTTCACCTAGCTTGTTGGCAACACAAAGTTTCTTATAATTTGCTAACTACACTCCATAAATATATATGGGGATGTACTATCTCCTACTAGTTTTATAGTGAAAACTGCAGGAACATCAAACCGGCACTAGGAAACAGACTGAGAAACCTGAGTAATTATTTCTCCTTTAACCCAGTCAATTTCTGCTAGATGAACGAACGTCTCTCAACATGCTCAGTTCTGAGAGATAATTCTGTGTGAAAGCCGAAATTTACCTACTTTGTTGGGAACACAAAGTTTCTTTTCAGTTGCCAACTACACTCCATACATAGATATGGGAAACTACTAGCTCCATCTCGGTTTTTCAGGGAAAACTGCAGTAAAATCAAACCTTCCCTTGGAAACAGACTGAGATACAAGAGTAAAACTTTCTCCTGCAAACCGTTCCATTTGTGCTAGATGAACGAACTTCTCTCCACATGCTCAGTTCTGAGATATATGTGTGTGTGAAAGCCGTCCTTCACCTCACTTGCTGGGAACACAAAGTTTCTTTTCAATAGTAAATTACACTCCATACATATATATGGGGAGATACTAGCTCCAACTCGGTTTTACAGTGAAAACTGAAGGAACTACAAATCGGCACTAGGAAACAGACTGAGAGACCAGATTATAAATTTCACATGAAAACCTTTCCCAATGTGCTAGATGAACGAACATCTCTACACGTGCTCTGTTCTGAGACATAAGTGTGTGTGAAAGCCATCGTTCACTTAGCTTGATGGGAACACAAAGTTTCTTTTCAATTTCAAAATACAATCCATACACATTTTATTGGATGATACTAGCTCCAACTCGATTTTATAGTGAAATCTGCAGGAACTTCAAACTGGCCCTAGGAAACTGACTGAGGAACAAGATTATAAGTATCCCCTACAACATTTTCCTTTTGTGCTAGATGAACGAAATTCTGTCCCCATGCTCATTTCTGAGAGATATGTGTGTGTGAAAGCCGCCCTTCAAATAGCTTGTTGGGAACACAAAGTTCCTTTTCACTTGCAAACTACACTCCATACATATACATGGGGAGATACTACCTCCAACTCGGTTTTACAAAGAAAACAGCAGGAACTTCACACCGGCACTAGGAAACAGACTGAGAGACTAGATTGTAAGTTTCTCCTGAAACCCATTCCCAATGTGCTACATGAATGAACGTCTCTACACGTGCTCTGTTCTGAGAGATAAGTGCGTGTGAAAGCCATCCATCACCTAGGTTGTTGGCAACACAAAGTTTCTTTTCATTTGCAAACTGCACTTCATAATAATATATGGGGAAGTACAAGCTCCAACACGTTTTTACAGTGTAATCTTCAGTATCTTTATTCCGGCACTAGGAAACAGACTAAGAATCCAGAGTAGAAGTTGCTCCTACAACCCGTTCCATTCGTGCTAGATGAACAAATGTCTGTCCCCACGCTCAGTTCTGAGAGATTATTGTTTGTAAAAGCCGTTCTTAACCTAGCTTAATGGGAACACAAAGTTTCTATTCAGTTGCCAACTACACTTCATACATTTACATGCGGAGGAAAAAATTCCAACTCTGTTTTACAGTGAAAAATGCGGGAACATCAAACCGGCATCAGGAAACAGACTGAGAACCCAGAATAAAATTTTCTCCTGAAACCCGTTCCCAATGTGCTAGATGAACGAATGTCTCTCCACATGCACTTTTCTGAGAGATGTGTGTGTGAAAGCCGTCCATCACCTAGCCTGTTTACAGCATAAATTTTCCTTTCAATTTTAAACTACAATCCATCCCTATAAATGGGGAGGTAAAAGTTCCAACTAGGTTTTACATTGTAAACTGCAGGAATTTCAAACCTGCTCTACGACACAGACTCAGAATCCAGAGTAAAAGTTTCTCCTACAACCCGGGCCCATTGAGCTAGATGAACGAACGTCTCTCCACATGCTCAGTTCTGAGAAATATGTGTGTGTGTTTAAGCCGTCCTTCAACTAGCTTGCTCTGAACACAAAGATCCTTTTCAGTTGAATTCTGCTACCCATACATATATATGGGGAGGTAGTATCTCCAAATCGGTTTTACAGGGAAAACTTCAGGAACTTCAAACCAGCAATAGGAAACAGAACGAGAAACAAGAGTAAAATTTTCTCTTGCAAACAGTTTCCTTTTTGCTACATTAACGAACTTTCCTCCACATGCTCAGGTCTGAGAGATAAGTGTGTATGAAAGCCGACATTTACCTAGCTTGATGGGAACACTATGTTTCTTTTCAGATGCAAACTACCCTCCATAGATGTATATGGAGAGGTAATAGTTCCAACAAACTTTTACACTGAATACAGCATTATAATCAAACCGGCACAAAGAAACAGACTTACAAAACAGAATAAAACTTTCTCTTGCAAACCTTTCCCTTTGTGCGAGATGAGCGAACGTCTCTCCACATGCACAGTTCTGAGAGATGTTTGTGTGAAAGCCGTCCATCACCTAGTTATTGGGAACACAAAGTTTCTTTTCAGTTGCAAACTACACTCCATACATATATATGGGTGAAGTAATAGATTCAACTCGGTTTTATAGTTATAAATGCAGGAACTTCAAACCGGCACTAAGAAACACACTGTTAACCCATATTAAAATATTCTCCTTAAAACCTTTCCAAATGTGATAGATGAACGAACTTCCCTACACGTGCTCTGTTCTGAGAGATAAGTTTGTGTGTAAGCCGTCCATCAGTTAAGTTGTTGGCAACACAAAGTTTCTTTTCATTTGCAAACTACACTTCATAATAATCTATAGGGAAGTACAAGTTCAAACTCGATTTTACAGTGAAATCTGCAGGAACATCATACCGGCACTAGGAAACAGACTAAGAATCCAGAGTAAATGTTTCTACTGCAACCCTGTCCCTATGTGCTAGATGAATGAACGTCTCTCCACATGCTCAGTTCTGAGAGATAATTGTGTGAAAGCAGTCGTTCACCTAGGTTGATGGGAACACAAAATTCTTTTCAGTTGCAAACTACACTCAATAACTATATATGGGGAGGTTCTAACTCCAACTCGGTTTTACAGTGTAAACTGCTGAAATTTCAAACCGGCACTAGGAAACAGACTGGGATTCCCGATTAAAAATTTCTACTGAAACCCGTTCCCAATGTGCTAGATGAACGTACGTCAATCCTAATTCTCAGTTCTGGGAAATAATTGTGTGAAAGCCGTCGTTCACCTAGCTTGATGGGAACACAAAATTTCTTTTAAGCTGCAAACTACACTTCATACATATATATGCGGATGTAAAAATTCGATATCGATTTTACAGTGAAAACTGCAGGAACATCAAACCGGCACTAGGAAACAGACTGAGAACCCAGAATAAAAGTTTCTCCTGAAACCCGTTCCCAATGTGCTAGATGAACGAATGTCTCTCCACATGCACTGTTTTGAGAGATGTGTGTGTGAAAGCCGTCCATCACCTAGCTAGTTTACAGCATAAATTTTCCTTTCAGTTGCAAACTTCAATCCATCCGTATATATTTGGAGGTGCTAGCTCCAACTTGGTTTTACATTGAAAACTGCAGGAAATTCAAACCGGCTATAGGACACAGACTCATTATCCACAGTAAAATTTTCCCCTGCAACCTGGTCCCTTTGTTCTAGATGAACGAATGTCTCTCCACATGCTTTTTCTGAGAAATATTTGTGTGTTAAAGTCGTCCTTCACCTAACTTGCTCTTAACACAAATTTCCTTTCCAGTTGAAATCTGCTACCCATACAGATATATGGGGAGGGAGTAGCTCCAAACCGGTTTTACAGGGAAAACGTCAGGAACTTCAAACCAGCAATAGGAAACAGAACAAGAAACCAGAGTAAAAGTTTCCCCCGCAAACCGTTCGTTTTGTGCTACATGAACGAACGTCTCTCCACAAGCTCATGTCTGAGAGACAAGTGTGTGTGAAAGCTGTCCTTCACGAAGCTTGTTGGGAAAACTATGTTTCTTTTCAGTTGCAAAATACACTCCATACAAATACATAGGGAGGTACAAGTTCCAACACTCTTTTACACTGAATATAGCAGTAAATTCAAACCGGCACTAGGAAACAAACTTAGAAACCAGAATAAAACTTTCTCATGCAAACCGTTCCCTTGGTGCTAGATGAGCGAACGTCTCTCCACATGCACAGTTCTGAGAGATGTTTGTGTGAAAGCAGTCTTTATTCTAGTTGTTGGGAACACAATATTTCTTTTCAGATGCAATATACACTCCATACATATATATGGGGATGTAATAGCTCCAAATCGATTTTACAGTGAAAACTGCAGGAACTTCAAAACGGGACTAGGAAACACACTGGGAACCCAGAATGTAAGTTTCTCCTGAAACCAGTTCCCATTGTGCTAGATGAACGAATATCTCTACACGTGCTCTGTTCTGAGAGATATGTGTGTGTGAAAGCCGAACTTCACATAGCTTGTTGGCAACACAATGTTTCTTTCCAGTTGCAAATTAAAATCAATACATATATATGGGGAGGTACTAGCTCCAAATCGGTTTTACAGTGTAAACTGCTGGAACTTAAAACCGGTACTAGGAAACACACTGGGAACCCCGATTAAAATTTTCTACTGAAAACCATTCCCAATGTGCTAGATGAACGAATGTCTCTCCACATGCTCATTTCTGAGAGATAGTTGTGTATGAAAGCCGTCGTTCACATAGCTTGAAGGGAACACAAACTTTCTTTTCAGTTGCAAAATACACTCCATATATATGTATGGGGAGGTACTAGCTCCAACTCGATTTTATAGTGAAAATTGCCGGAACTTCAAACCGGCACTAGGAAACAGATTCAGAAACCAGAGTAAAAGTTTCTCCTACAAACAGTTCCATTTATGCTAGATGAACGAAAGTATGTCCACATGCTAAGTTCTGAGAGATAAGTGTGTGTGAAAGCCGTACTTCACTTGGTTTGTTGGGAACACAAAGTTTCTTTTCAGTTGCAAACTACAATCCATACATATATATGCGGAGGTAATAACTCCAACTCGGTTTTACACTGAAAATTGCAGGAAATTCAAACCGGCATAAGAAACAGACGGTAACCCCGATTAAATGTTTCACCTGAAAACCATTCCCAATGTGCTAGATGAACGAACCTCTTTACACGTGCTCTGTTCTGAGAGATAATACTGTGTGAAAGCCGACTTTCAAAAATCTAGAAGGGAACACAAAGTTTCTCTTCATTTGCAAACTACACTCCTTATATTTTTATGGGAATGGTCTCGCTCCAAATCGATTTTACAGTGAAAACTGCAGGAACGTCAAAACAGTCCTAGGAAACAGACGTATAAATCAGAGTTAAAGTTTCTCCTGCGACCCGTTCCCTTTGTGCTAGATGAACGAACTTCTCTCCACATGCTCAGTTCTGAGAGATATGTGTGTGTGAAAGCCGTCCTTCAACTCACTTGTTTGGAACACAAACTTTCTTTTCAGTTATAAACTACACTCCATACATATATATGGGGTGGTACTAGCTCCACTCGGTTTTACAGTGAAAACTGCAGGAACTTCAAACCGGCACTAGGAAACAGACCAGGAACCCCGAAAAAAAGTTTCCACTGAAACCCGTTCCCAATGTGCTAGATGAACGAAACTCTCTACACGTGCTCTGTTATGAGAGATAAGTGTGTGTGAAAGCCATCGTTCACCTATCTTGATGGGAACAAAAAGTTTCTTTTCAGTTTCAAAATGCACTGCATACAAATTACAAGGGATGATACTAGCTCCAAATCGGTTTTACAGTGAAAACTGCAGGAATTTCAAACCGGCACAAAGAAACACACTGAGAACCCAGAATAAAATTTTCCCTTGAAACCCGTTCCCTATGTGCTAGAGGAACGAACGTCTCTACACGGACTATGTTCTGAGAGGTAAATGAGTGTTAAAGCCGAAGTTCACCAAGCTTCTTGGCAACACAAAATTTCTTTGAATTTCCAAACTACACTCCATAATAATATATAGGGTAGTACAATCTCCTACTCGCTTTTACACTGAAATCTGCAGGAAAATCATACCGGCACTAGGAAACAGACTGGGAACACAGAATGAATGTTTCTCCAGATAAACGTTCCCAATGAGCTAGATGAACGAATATATCTACACGTGCTCTATTCTGAGAGTCAAGTGTTTGTGAAAGCCGACTTTCACATAGATTGTTGGGTACACAAAGTTTCTTTTCATTTGTAAATTACAATCCATATATATTTATGGGGAGGTACTAGCTCCAACTCGGTTTTACAGTGTAAACTGCTGAAACGTCAAACCGGCACTTAGAAACAGACTGGGAACCCCAATTAAAATTTTCTACTGAAACCCGTTCCCAATGTGCTAGATGAAAGAACGTCTCTCCTCAAGCTCAGTTCTGGTAGATAATTGTGTGAAAGCCGTCGTTCACCTACCTTGATGGGAACACAAAGTTTCTTTTCAGTTGCAAACTACACTTCATACATATATATGCGGAGGTAAAAACTCCAACTCGGTTTTACAGTGAAAACTGCAGGAACATCAAACCGGAACTAGGAAACAGACTGAGAACCCAGAATATATGTTTCTCCTGATACCCGTTCCCATTGAGCTAGATGAACGAATGTCTCTCCACATGCACTGTTCTGAGAGATGTGTGTGTGAAAGCCGTCCATCACCTTGCTTGTTTACAGCATAAATTTTCCTTTCAGTTGCAAACTACAATCCATCCGTATATAAGGGGAGGTAGTACCTCCAACTTTCTTTTACATTGAAAATTGCAGGAACTTGAATCCGGCACTAGGAAACAGACTAAGAAACCAGAGAAAAAGTTTCCCCTGCCACCCTTTCCGTTTGTGCTAGATGAACGAACGTCTTTCCACATGCACAGTTTTCAGAGATGTTTGTGTGAAAGCCTTCCTTCACCTAGATTGATGGGAACACAAATTTTCTTTTCAGTTGCAAACAACACTCCATACATATAGATTGGGAGGTAATAGATCCAAATCGGTTTTATACTGAATAATGCAGGAAATTCAAACCGGCACTAGGAAACAGATTGTTAACCCAGATTAAAAGTTTCTCCTTAAACCCGTTCCCAATGTGCTAGATGAACGAACGTCTCTACACGTGCTCGGTTCTGAGAGAAAACTGTGTGTGAAAGCCGTACATCACCCAGCTTGTTGGGAACAACAAGTTTCTTTTCAGTTGCAAAGAACACTCCATACATATAGATGGGGAGGTATAAGCTCCAACTCGGTTTTACATTGAAAACTGCAGGAACTTCAAACCGGACTAGGAAAGAGACTGAGAAACCAGAGGAGATGCTTCTCTTGCAACCCGGTCAATGTGCTAAATGAACGAAAGTCTCTCCACATGCTCAGTTCTGAGAGATAATTGTGTCTGAAAGCCGTTTATCACCCAGCTTGTTGGGAACACAAGTTTCTTTTCATTTGCAAATTACACTCCATAATAATGTATAGGGAAGTACAAGCTCAAACTCGATTTTACAGTGAAATCTGCAGGAACATCATACCACCACTAGGAAAAAGACTGAGAATCCAGAGGAAATGTTTCTACTGCAACCCAGTCCCTTTGTGCTAGATGAAAGAACTTCTCTCCACATGCTCATTTCTCAGAGATAATTCTGTATGAAAGCCTAGCTTTCACCTAGCTTGATGGGAACACAAAGTACTTTCAGTTGAATATTAATCATACATATATATGGGGAGGTTATTGCTCCAACTCGGTTTTACAGTGTAAAGTGCAGAAACGTCAAACCGGCAGTACAAAACAAACTGGAAACCCCGATTAAACTTTTATACTGAAACCCGTTCCCAATGTGCTAGATGAACGAACGTCTCACCTCATGCTCAGTTCTGAGAGTTAATTGTGTGAAAGCCGTCGTTCACCTAGCTTGATGGGAACACAAAGTTTCTTTTCAGTTGCAAATTACAAACCATACACATATATGGGGAGGTTCTATCTCCAACTCGGTTTTACAGTGAAAACTGCAGGAACTTCAAACCGGCACTAGGAAACAGACTGGGAACCCAAAATGAAAGTTTCTCCTGAAAACCATTCCCATTGGGCTAGATGAACGAATATCTCTACACGTGCTCTGTTCTGAGAGATATGTGTGTGTGAAAGCCGACTTTCACATACCTTGTTGGCAACACAAAGTTTCTTTTCAATTGCAAAATAAAACCAATTCATATATATGGGGAAGTACTAGATCCAAATCGGTTTTACAGTGTAAACTGTTGGAACTTAAAACTGGCACTAGAAAACAGACTGGGAACCCCGATTAAAATTTTCTTCTGAAACCCGTTCCCAATATGCTAGATGAACGAACGTCTCTTCACATGCTCAGTTCTGGGAGATAATTTTGTGAAAGCCGTCGTTCACCTAGCTTGCTGGGAACACAAAGATTCTTTTCATTTGCAAACTACACGCCATAATAATATATAGGTAAGTACAAGCTCAAACTCGATTTTACAATGAAATCTGCAGGAACATCATACCGGCACTAGGAAACAGAAAGAGAATCAATAGTAAATGTTTCTATTGCAACCCAGTCACTTTGTGCTAGATGAACGAACGTCTCTCCACATGCTCAATTCTCAGAGATAATTGTGAATGAAAGCCGTCGTACACCATGCTTGATGGGAACACAAAGTTTCTTTTAAGTTGCAAATTACCATCCATACATATATATGGGGAGGTTCTAGCTCCAACTCGGTTTTACAGTGTAAACTGATGAAACTTCAAACCGGCACTAAGAAACAGACTGGGAACCCCGATTAAAATTTTCTACTGAAACCCGTTCCCAATGTGCTAGATGAACGAATGTCTCTCCTCATGCTCAATTCTGGGAGATTATTGTGTGAAAGCCGTCCTTCACCTAGCTTGATGGGAACACAAAATTTCTTTTCAGTTGCAAACTACACTTCATACATATATATGCGGAGGTAAAAACTCCAAATCGGTTTTACAGTGAAAACTGCAGGAACATCAAACCGGCACTAGGAAACAGACTGAGAACCCAGAATAAATGTTTCACCTGAAACCCGTTACCATTGAGCTAGATGAACGAATGTCTCTCCACATGCCCTGTTCTGAGAGATGTGTGTGTGAAAGCCGTCCATCACCTAGCTTCTTTACAGCACAAATTTTCCTTTCAGTTGCAAACTACAATCCATCCGTATATATGGGGAGGTACTAGCTCCAACTTTCTTTTACATTGAAAATTGCAGGAACTTGAAACCGGCACTAGGAAACAGACTAGGAAAGCAGATTAAATTTTTCTACTAAAAACCGTTCCCAATGTGCTAGAAGAACGAAAGACTCTCCACATGCTCAGTTCTGAAATATAATTGTGTTTGAAAGCCGTCGTTCACTTGGCTTGCTGGGAACCGAAAGTTCCTTTTCAGTTGCAAACTACACTCCATACATATATATGGGGAGGTTCTAGCTCCAACTCGGTTTTATAGTGAAAACTGCAGGATCTTCAAACCGACACTAGGAAACACACTGAGAAACCAGAGTAAAAGCTGCTCCTACATCCCGTTGCATTTGTGCTAGATGAACGATAGTTGTCTACATGCTCATTTCTGAGGGAAAATTGTGTGTTAAACCCGTCCTTCAACTAGCTTGATGGGAACACAAAGTTTCTTTACATTTGCAACTACACTTCATACATATATATGCGGAGGTAAAAACTCCAACTCGGTTTTGCAGTGAAAACTGCAGGAACATCAAACCGGCACTAGGAAACAGACTGAGAACCCAGAATAATAGTTTCTTCTGAAACCCGATCCTATTGAGCTAGATGAACGAATGTCTCTCCACATGCACTGTTCTGAGAGATGTGTGTGTGAAAGCCGTCCATCACCTAGCTTGTTTACAGCATAAATATTCCTTTCAGTTGCAAACTACAATCCATCCGTATATATGGGGAAGTACTAGCTCCAACTCTCTTTTACATTGAAAATTGCAGGAACTTCAAACCGGCATTAGGAAACAGACTATGAATCCAGAGAAAAAGTTTCCCCTGCCAGCATTTCCGTTTGTGTTAGATGAACGAACGTCTCTCCACATGGACAGATTTGAGAGATGTTTGTGAGAAAGCCTTCCTTTACATACCTTGATGGGGACACAAAATTTCATTTCATTTGCGAACTACACTCCATACATATATATCGGGAGGTAATAGATCCAAATCGGTTTTACACTGAAAAATGCAGGAAATTCAAACCGGCACTACGAAACACACTGTTAACCCAGATTAAAAGTTTCTCCTTAAAACCGTTCCCAATGTGCTAGATGAACGAACGTCTCTACACGTGCTCTGTTCTGAGAGAAAATTGTTTGTGAAAGCCGTACATCACCCAGCTTGTTGGGAACACAAAGTTTCTTTTCAGTTGCAAACTACAACCCATAGTAATATATAGGGAAATACAAGCTCCAACTCGATTTTACAGAGTAAACTGCAGGAAATTCAAACCTGCATTAGGAAACAGACTGAGAATCCAGAGTAAATATTTCTACTGCAACCCAGTCCCTTTTTGCTAGATGAACTAACGTCTCTCCACATGCTCATTTCTGAGAGATAACTGTGTATGAAAGCCGTCGTTCACATAGCTTGATGGGAAAACAATGTTTCTTTAGAGTTGCAATCTGCACTCCATACATATATATGGGGAAGTACTAGTTACAACTCGGTTTTACAGTGAAAACTGCAGGAACTTCATACAGGCAGTCGGAAATAAAATGAGAACCCAGATTAAAAGTTTCTCTTGAAACCGTTCCCAAAGTGGTAGATGAACAAACGTCTCTCCACATGCACTGTTCTGTGGGATAAGTGTGGGTGAAAACCTTCCATCATATAGCTTGTTGGAAGCACAAAGTTTCCTTTCATTTGAAAACTACAGACCATATGTATTTATGGGGAGGTACTAGCTCCAACTCGGTTTTACATTGAAAACTGCAGGAACTTCAAACCTGCTCTAGGACACAGACTCAGAATCCAGAGTAAAAGTTTCTCCTGCAACCCGGTCCCTTTGTGCTAGATGAACGAACGTCTCTCAACATGCTCAGTTCTGAGAAATAATTGTGTGTTAAAGCCGTCATTCACCTAGCTTGTTGGAAACACAAAGTTTCTTTCCAGTTGTGAATTACACTCCATACATATATATGGGGAGGTACTAGCTCCAACTCGGTTTTACAGTGAAAACTGCAGGAACTTCAAACCGGCACTAGGAAACAGACTGGGAACCCCGAATAAAAGTTTCTCCTGAAACCCGTACTCAATGTGCTAGATGAACGAACATCGCTACATGTGCTCTGTTCTGAGACATAAGTGTGTGTGAAAGCCATCTTTCACTTAGCTTGATGGGAACACAAAGTTTCTTTTCAATTTCAAAATACAATCCATACACATTTTATTGGATGATACTAGCTCCAACTCGATTTTATAGTGAAATCTGCAGGAACTTCAAACCGGCCCTAGGAAACTGACTGAGGAACAAGATTATAAGTATCCCCTACAACATTTTCCCTTTGTGCTAGATGAACGAACGTCTGTCCCCATGCTCATTTCTGAGAGATGTGTGTGTGTGAAAGACGCCCTTCACCTAGCTTGTTGGGAACACAAAGTTCCTTTTCAGTTGCAAACTACACTCCATACATATACATGGGGAGATACTAGCTCCAACTCGGTTTTACAAAGAAAACAGCAGGAACTTCACACCGGCACTAGGAAACAGACTGAGAGACTAGATTTTAACTTTCTCCTGAAACCCATTCCCAATGTGCTAGATGAACGAACGTCTCTACACGTGCTCTGTTCTGAGAGATAAGTGCGTGTGAAAGCCGTCCATCACCTAGCTTGTTGGCAACACAAAGTTTCTTTTCATTTGCAAACTACACTTCATAATAATATATGGGGAAGTACAAGCTCCAACTCGTTTTTACAGTGAAATCTTCAGTAACTTTATTCCGGCACTAGGAAACAGAATGAGAGACTAGATTTTAAGTTTCTCCTGAAACCCATTCCCAATGTGCTAGATGAATGAACGTCTCTACACGTGCTCTGTTCTGAGAGATAAGTGCGTTTGAAAGCCGTCCATCACCTAGCTTGTTGGCAACACAAACTTTCTTTTCATTTGCAAACTACACTTCATAATAATCTATGGGGAAGTACAAGCTCCAAATCGTTTTTACAGTGAAATCTTCAGTAACTTTATTCCGGCACTAGGAAACAGACTGAGAAACTAGAGTGATAGTTGCTCCTACAACCCGTTCCATTCGTGCTAGATGAACAAAAGTCTGTCCCCATGCTCAGTTCTGAGAGATTATTGTTTGTAAAAGCCGTTCTTAACCTAGCTTGATGGGAACACAAAGTTTCTTTTCAGTTGCCAACTACACTTCATACATTTACATGCGGAGGAAGTAACTCCAACTCTGTTTTACAGTGAAAAATGCGGGAACATCAAACCGGCATTAGGAAACAGACTGAGAACCCAGAATAAAATTTTCTCCTGAAACCCGTTCCCAATGTGCTAGATGAACGAATGTCTCTCCACATGCACTTTTCTGAGAGATGTGTGTGTGAAAGCCGTGCATCACCTAGCCTGTTTACAGCATAAATTTTCCTTTCAGTTGCAAACTACAATCCACCCCTATATATGGGGAGGTACCAGCTCCAACTAGGTTTTACATTGAAAACTGCAGGAACTTCAAACCTGCTCTACGACACAGACTCAGAATCCAGAGTAAAAGTTTCTCCTGCAACCCGGGCCCATTGAGCTAGATGAACGAACGTCTCTCCACATGCTCAGTTCTGAGAAATATGTGTTTGTGTTTAAGCCGTCCTTCAGCTAGCTTGCTGGGAACACAAAGTTCCTTTTCAGTTGAAATCTGCTACCCATACTTATATATGGGGAGGTAGTAGCTCCAAATCGGTTTTACAGGGAAATCTTCAGGAACTTCAAACCAGCAATAGGAAACAGAACGAGAAACAAGAGTAAAATTTTCTCTTGCAAACCGTTCCCTTTTTGCTACATTAACGAACTTTCCTCCACATGCTCAGGTCTGAGAGATAAGTGTGTATGAAAGCCGACTTTCACCTAGCTTGATGGGAACACTATGTTTCTTTTCAGATGCAAACTACCCTCCATAGATGTATATGGGGCGGTACTAGTTCCAACAAAATTTTACACTGAATACAGCAGTATAATCAAACCGGTACTAAGAAACAGACTTACAAAAGAGAATAAAACTTTCTCCTGCAAACCGTTCCCTTTGTGCTAGGTGAGCGAACGTCTCTCCACATGCACATTTCTGAGAGATGTTTGTGTGAAAGCCGTCCTTCACCTAGTTGTTGGGAACACAAAGTTTCTTTTCAGTTGCAAACTACACTCCATACATATATATGGGTGAAGTAATAGATTCAACTCTGTTTTATAGTGAAAAATGCAGGAACTTCAAACCGGCACTAAGAAACACACTGTTAACCCAGATTAAAATATTCTCCTTAAAACCGTTCCCAATGTGCTAGATGAACGATATTCTCTACACGTGCTCTGTTCTGAGAGATAAGTTTGTGTGTAAGCCGTCCATCAGTTAAGTTGTTGGCAACAAAAAGTTTCTTTTCATTTGCAAACTACACTTCATAATAATCTATAGGGAAGTACAAGCTCAAACTCGATTTTACAGTGAAATCTGCAGGAACATCATACCGGGACTAGGAAACAGACTGAGAATCCAGAGTAAATGTTTCTACTGCAACCCAGTCCCTTTGTACTATATGAATGAACGTCTCTCCACATGCTCAGTTCTGAGAGATAATTGTGTGAAAGCCGTCGTTCACCTAGCTTAATGGGAACAGAAATTTCTTTTCAGTTGCAAACTACACTCCATAAATATATATGGGGAGGTTCTAGCTCCAACTCGGTTTTACAGTGTAATCTGATGAAACTTCAAACCGGCACTAAGAAACAGACTGGGAACCCCGATTAAAATTTTCTACTGAAACCCGTTCCCAATGTGCTAGATGAACGAATGTCTCTCCTCATGCTCAGTTCTGGGAGATTATTGTGTGAAAGCCGTCCTTCACCTAGCTTGATGGGAACACAAAATTTCTTTTCAGTTGCAAACTACACTTCATACATATATATGCGGAGGTAAAAACTCCAACTCGGTTTTAAAGTGAAAACTGCAGGAACATCAAACCGGCACTAGGAAACAGACTGAGAACCCAGAATAAATGTTTCACCTGAAACCCGTTACCATTGAGCTAGATGAACGAATGTCTCTCCACATGCATAGTTCTGAGAGATGTGTGTGTGAAAGCCGTCCATCACCTAGCTTGTTTACAGCATAAATATTCCTTTCAGTTGCAAACTACAATCCATCCGTATATATGGGGAAGTAATAGCTCCAACTCTCTTTTACATTGAAAACTGCAGGAACTTCAAACCGGCATTAGGAAACAGACTATGAATCCAGAGAAAAAGTTTCCCCTGCCAGCATTTCCGTTTGTGTTAGATGAACGAACGTCTCTCCACATGCACAGATTTGAGAGATGTTTGTGTGAAAGCCTTCCTTCACCTAGCTTGATGGGGACACAAAATTTCATTTCATTTGCGAACTACACTCCATACATATATATCGGGAGGTAATAGATCCAAATCGGTTTTACACTGAAAAATGCAGGAAATTCAAACCGGCACTAGGAAACACACTGTTAACCCAGATTAAAAGTTTCTCCTTAAAACCGTTCCCAATGTGCTAGATGAACGAACGTCTCTACACGTGCTCTGTTCTGAGAGAAAATTGTTTGTGAAAGCCGTACATCAACCAGCTTGCTGGGAACACAAATTTTCTTTTCAGTTGCAAACTACAACCCATAATAATATATAGGGAAATACAAGCTCCAACTCGATTTTACAGAGTAAACTGCAGGAAATTCAAACCTGCATTAGGAAACAGACTGAGAATCCAGAGTAAATATTTCTACTGCAACCCAGTCCCTTTTTGCTAGATGAACTAACGTCTCTCCACATGCTCATTTCTGAGAGATAACTGTGTATGAAAGCCGTCGTTCACATAGCTTGATGGGAAAACAATGTTTCTTTAGAGTTGCAATCTACACTCCATACATATATATGGGGAAGTACTAGTTACAACTCGGTTTTACAGTGAAAACTGCAGGAACTTCATACAGGCAGTCGGAAATAAAATGAGAACCCAGATTAAAAGTTTCTCTTGAAACCCCTTCGCAAAGTGGTAGATGAACAAACGTCTCTCCACATGCACTGTTCTGTGGGATAAGTGTGGGTGAAAACCTTCCATCATATAGCTTGTTGGAAGCACAAAGTTTCCTTTCATTTGAAAACTACAGACCATATGTATTTATGGGGAGGTACTAGCTCCAACTCGGTTTTACATTGAAAACTGCAGGAACTTCAAACCTGCTCTAGGACACAGACTCAGAATCCAGAGTAAAAGTTTCTCCTGCAACCCGGTCCCTTTGTGCTAGATGAACGAACGTCTCTCAACATGCTCAGTTCTGAGAAATAAGTGTGTGTTAAAGCCGTCATTCACCTAGCTTGTTGGAAACACAAAGTTTCTTTCCAGTTGTGAATTACACTCCATACATATATATGGGGAGGTACTAGCTCCAGCTCGGTTTTACAGTGAAAACTGCAGGAACTTCAAACCGGCACTAGGAAACAGACTGGGAACCCCGAATAAAAGTTTCTCCTGAAACCCGTTCTCAATGTGCTAGATGAACGAACATCGCTACATGTGCTCTGTTCTGAGACATAAGTGTGTGTGAAAGCCATCTTTCACTTAGCTTGATGGGAACACAAAGTTTCTTTTCAATTTCAAAATACAATCCATACACATTTTATTGGATGATACTAGCTCCAACTCGATTTTATAGTGAAATCTGCAGGAACTTCAAACCGGCCCTAGGAAACTGACTGAGGAACAAGATTATAAGTATCCCCTACAACATTTTCCCTTTGTGCTAGATGAACGAACGTCTGTCCCCATGCTCATTTCTGAGAGATATGTGTGTGTGAAAGCCGCCCTTCACCTAGCTTGTTGGGAACACAAAGTTCCTTTTCAGTTGCAAACTACACTCCATACATATACATGGGGAGATACTAGCTCCAACTCGGTTTTACAAAGAAAACAGCAGGAACTTCACACCGGCACTAGGAAACAGACTGAGAGACTAGATTTTAAGTTTCTCCTGAAACCCATTCCCAATGTGCTAGATGAATGAACGTCTCTACACGTGCTCTGTTCTGAGAGATAAGTGCGTGTGAAAGCCGTCCATCACCTAGCTTGTTGTCAACACAAAGTTTCTTTTCATTTGCAAACTACACTTCATAATAATATATGGGGAAGTACAAGCTCCAACTCGTTTTTACAGTGAAATCTTCAGTAACTTTATTCCGGCACTAGGAAACAGACTGAGAAACCAGAGTGAAAGTTGCTCCTACAACCCGTTCCATTCGTGCTAGATGAACAAAAGTCTGTCCCCATGCTCAGTTCTGAGAGATTATTGTTTGTAAAAGCCGTTCTTAACCTAGCTTGATGGGAACACAAAGTTTCTTTTCAGTTGCCAACTACACTTCTTACATTTACATGCGGAGGAAATAACTCCAACTCTGTTTTACAGTGAAAAATGCGGGAACATCAAACCGGCATTAGGAAACAGACTGAGAACCCAGAATAAAATTTTCTCCTGAAACCCGTTCCCAATGTGCTAGATGAACGAATGTCTCTCCACATGCACTTTTCTGAGAGATGTGTGTGTGAAAGCCGTCCATCACCTAGCCTGTTTACAGCATAAATTTTCCTTTCAGTTGCAAACTACAATCCACCCCTATATATGGGGAGGTACCAGCTCCAACTCGGTTTTACATTGAAAACTGCAGGAACTTCAAACCTGCTCTACGACACAGACTCAGAATCCAGAGTAAAATTTCTCCTGCAACCCGGGCTCATTGAGCTAGATGAACGAACGTCTCTCCACATGCTCAGTTCTGAGAAATATGTGTTTGTGTTTAAGCCGTCCTTCAGCTAGCTTGCTGGGAACACAAAGTTCCTTTTCAGTTGAAATCTGCTACCCATACATATATATGGGGAAGTAGTAGCTCCAATTCGGTTTTACAGGGAAAACTTCAGGAACTTCAAACCAGCAATAGGAAACAGAACGAGAAACAAGAGTAAAAGTTTCTCTTGCAAACCTTTCCCTTTATGCTACATTAACGAACTTTCCTCCACATGCTCAGGTCTGAGAGATAAGTGTGTATGAAAGCCGACTTTCACCTAGCTTGATGGGAACACTATGTTTCTTTTCAGATGCAAACTACCCTCCATAGATTTATATGGGGCGGTACTAGTTCCAACAAAATTTTACACTGAATACAGCAGTATAATCAAACCGGTACTAAGAAACAGACTTACAAAACAGAATAAAACTTTCTCCTGCAAACCGTTCCCTTTGTGCTAGGTGAGCGAACGTCTCTCCACATGCACATTTCTGAGAGATGTTTGTGTGAAAGCCGTCCTTCACCTAGTTGTTGGGAACACAAATTTTCTTTTCAGTTGCAAACAACACTCCATACATATAGATTGGGAGGTAATAGATCCAAATCGGTTTTATACTGAATAATGCAGGAAATTCAAACCGGCACTAGGAAACAGATTGTTAACCCAGATTAAAAGTTTCTCCTTAAACCCGTTCCCAATGTGCTAGATGAACGAACGTCTCTACACGTGCTCGGTTCTGAGAGAAAACTGTGTGTGAAAGCCGTACATCACCCAGCTTGTTGGGAACAACAAGTTTCTTTTCAGTTGCAAAGAACACTCCATACATATAGATGGGGAGGTATAAGCTCCAACTCGGTTTTACATTGAAAACTGCAGGAACTTCAAACCGGACTAGGAAAGAGACTGAGAAACCAGAGGAGATGCTTCTCTTGCAACCCGGTCAATGTGCTAAATGAACGAAAGTCTCTCCACATGCTCAGTTCTGAGAGATAATTGTGTCTGAAAGCCGTTTATCACCCAGCTTGTTGGGAACACAAGTTTCTTTTCATTTGCAAATTACACTCCATAATAATGTATAGGGAAGTACAAGCTCAAACTCGATTTTACAGTGAAATCTGCAGGAACATCATACCACCACTAGGAAAAAGACTGAGAATCCAGAGGAAATGTTTCTACTGCAACCCAGTCCCTTTGTGCTAGATGAAAGAACTTCTCTCCACATGCTCATTTCTCAGAGATAATTCTGTATGAAAGCCTAGCTTTCACCTAGCTTGATGGGAACACAAAGTACTTTCAGTTGAATATTAATCATACATATATATGGGGAGGTTATTGCTCCAACTCGGTTTTACAGTGTAAAGTGCAGAAACGTCAAACCGGCAGTACAAAACAAACTGGAAACCCCGATTAAACTTTTATACTGAAACCCGTTCCCAATGTGCTAGATGAACGAACGTCTCACCTCATGCTCAGTTCTGAGAGTTAATTGTGTGAAAGCCGTCGTTCACCTAGCTTGATGGGAACACAAAGTTTCTTTTCAGTTGCAAATTACAAACCATACACATATATGGGGAGGTTCTATCTCCAACTCGGTTTTACAGTGAAAACTGCAGGAACTTCAAACCGGCACTAGGAAACAGACTGGGAACCCAAAATGAAAGTTTCTCCTGAAAACCATTCCCATTGGGCTAGATGAACGAATATCTCTACACGTGCTCTGTTCTGAGAGATATGTGTGTGTGAAAGCCGACTTTCACATACCTTGTTGGCAACACAAAGTTTCTTTTCAATTGCAAAATAAAACCAATTCATATATATGGGGAAGTACTAGATCCAAATCGGTTTTACAGTGTAAACTGTTGGAACTTAAAACTGGCACTAGAAAACAGACTGGGAACCCCGATTAAAATTTTCTTCTGAAACCCGTTCCCAATATGCTAGATGAACGAACGTCTCTTCACATGCTCAGTTCTGGGAGATAATTTTGTGAAAGCCGTCGTTCACCTAGCTTGCTGGGAACACAAAGATTCTTTTCATTTGCAAACTACACGCCATAATAATATATAGGTAAGTACAAGCTCAAACTCGATTTTACAATGAAATCTGCAGGAACATCATACCGGCACTAGGAAACAGAAAGAGAATCAATAGTAAATGTTTCTATTGCAACCCAGTCCCTTTGTGCTAGATGAACGAACGTCTCTCCACATGCTCAATTCTCAGAGATAATTGTGAATGAAAGCCGTCGTACACCATGCTTGATGGGAACACAAAGTTTCTTTTAAGTTGCAAATTACAATCCATACATATATATGGGGAGGTTCTAGCTCCAACTCGGTTTTACAGTGTAAACTGATGAAACTTCAAACCGGCACTAAGAAACAGACTGGGAACCCCGATTAAAATTTTCTACTGAAACCCGTTCCCAATGTGCTAGATGAACGAATGTCTCTCCTCATGCTCAATTCTGGGAGATTATTGTGTGAAAGCCGTCCTTCACCTAGCTTGATGGGAACACAAAATTTCTTTTCAGTTGCAAACTACACTTCATACATATATATGCGGAGGTAAAAACTCCAAATCGGTTTTACAGTGAAAACTGCAGGAACATCAAACCGGCACTAGGAAACAGACTGAGAACCCAGAATAAATGTTTCACCTGAAACCCGTTACCATTGAGCTAGATGAACGAATGTCTCTCCACATGCCCTGTTCTGAGAGATGTGTGTGTGAAAGCCGTCCATCACCTAGCTTCTTTACAGCACAAATTTTCCTTTCAGTTGCAAACTACAATCCATCCGTATATATGGGGAGGTACTAGCTCCAACTTTCTTTTACATTGAAAATTGCAGGAACTTGAAACCGGCACTAGGAAACAGACTAGGAAAGCAGATTAAATTTTTCTACTAAAAACCGTTCCCAATGTGCTAGAAGAACGAAAGACTCTCCACATGCTCAGTTCTGAAATATAATTGTGTTTGAAAGCCGTCGTTCACTTGGCTTGCTGGGAACCGAAAGTTCCTTTTCAGTTGCAAACTACACTCCATACATATATATGGGGAGGTTCTAGCTCCAACTCGGTTTTATAGTGAAAACTGCAGGATCTTCAAACCGACACTAGGAAACACACTGAGAAACCAGAGTAAAAGCTGCTCCTACATCCCGTTGCATTTGTGCTAGATGAACGATAGTTGTCTACATGCTCATTTCTGAGGGAAAATTGTGTGTTAAACCCGTCCTTCAACTAGCTTGATGGGAACACAAAGTTTCTTTACATTTGCAACTACACTTCATACATATATATGCGGAGGTAAAAACTCCAACTCGGTTTTGCAGTGAAAACTGCAGGAACATCAAACCGGCACTAGGAAACAGACTGAGAACCCAGAATAATAGTTTCTTCTGAAACCCGATCCTATTGAGCTAGATGAACGAATGTCTCTCCACATGCACTGTTCTGAGAGATGTGTGTGTGAAAGCCGTCCATCACCTAGCTTGTTTACAGCATAAATATTCCTTTCAGTTGCAAACTACAATCCATCCGTATATATGGGGAAGTACTAGCTCCAACTCTCTTTTACATTGAAAATTGCAGGAACTTCAAACCGGCATTAGGAAACAGACTATGAATCCAGAGAAAAAGTTTCCCCTGCCAGCATTTCCGTTTGTGTTAGATGAACGAACGTCTCTCCACATGGACAGATTTGAGAGATGTTTGTGAGAAAGCCTTCCTTTACATACCTTGATGGGGACACAAAATTTCATTTCATTTGCGAACTACACTCCATACATATATATCGGGAGGTAATAGATCCAAATCGGTTTTACACTGAAAAATGCAGGAAATTCAAACCGGCACTACGAAACACACTGTTAACCCAGATTAAAAGTTTCTCCTTAAAACCGTTCCCAATGTGCTAGATGAACGAACGTCTCTACACGTGCTCTGTTCTGAGAGAAAATTGTTTGTGAAAGCCGTACATCACCCAGCTTGTTGGGAACACAAAGTTTCTTTTCAGTTGCAAACTACAACCCATAGTAATATATAGGGAAATACAAGCTCCAACTCGATTTTACAGAGTAAACTGCAGGAAATTCAAACCTGCATTAGGAAACAGACTGAGAATCCAGAGTAAATATTTCTACTGCAACACAGTCCCTTTTTGCTAGATGAACTAACGTCTCTCCACATGCTCATTTCTGAGAGATAACTGTGTATGAAAGCCGTCGTTCACATAGCTTGATGGGAAAACAATGTTTCTTTAGAGTTGCAATCTGCACTCCATACATATATATGGGGAAGTACTAGTTACAACTCGGTTTTACAGTGAAAACTGCAGGAACTTCATACAGGCAGTCGGAAATAAAATGAGAACCCAGATTAAAAGTTTCTCTTGAAACCGTTCCCAAAGTGGTAGATGAACAAACGTCTCTCCACATGCACTGTTCTGTGGGATAAGTGTGGGTGAAAACCTTCCATCATATAGCTTGTTGGAAGCACAAAGTTTCCTTTCATTTGAAAACTACAGACCATATGTATTTATGGGGAGGTACTAGCTCCAACTCGGTTTTACATTGAAAACTGCAGGAACTTCAAACCTGCTCTAGGACACAGACTCAGAATCCAGAGTAAAAGTTTCTCCTGCAACCCGGTCCCTTTGTGCTAGATGAACGAACGTCTCTCAACATGCTCAGTTCTGAGAAATAATTGTGTGTTAAAGCCGTCATTCACCTAGCTTGTTGGAAACACAAAGTTTCTTTCCAGTTGTGAATTACACTCCATACATATATATGGGGAGGTACTAGCTCCAGCTCGGTTTTACAGTGAAAACTGCAGGAACTTCAAACCGGCACTAGGAAACAGACTGGGAACCCCGAATAAAAGTTTCTCCTGAAACCCGTACTCAATGTGCTAGATGAACGAACATCGCTACATGTGCTCTGTTCTGAGACATAAGTGTGTGTGAAAGCCATCTTTCACTTAGCTTGATGGGAACACAAAGTTTCTTTTCAATTTCAAAATACAATCCATACACATTTTATTGGATGATACTAGCTCCAACTCGATTTTATAGTGAAATCTGCAGGAACTTCAAACCGGCCCTAGGAAACTGACTGAGGAACAAGATTATAAGTATCCCCTACAACATTTTCCCTTTGTGCTAGATGAACGAACGTCTGTCCCCATGCTCATTTCTGAGAGATATGTGTGTGTGAAAGCCGCCCTTCACCTAGCTTGTTGGGAACACAAAGTTCCTTTTCAGTTGCAAACTACACTCCATACATATACATGGGGAGATACTAGCTCCAACTCGGTTTTACAAAGAAAACAGCAGGAACTTCACACCGGCACTAGGAAACAGACTGAGAGACTAGATTTTAACTTTCTCCTGAAACCCATTCCCAATGTGCTAGATGAACGAACGTCTCTACACGTGCTCTTTTCTGAGAGATAAGTGCGTGTGAAAGCCGTCCATCACCTAGCTTGTTGGCAACACAAAGTTTCTTTTCATTTGCAAACTACACTTCATAATAATATATGGGGAAGTACAAGCTCCAACTCGTTTTTACAGTGAAATCTTCAGTAACTTTATTCCGGCACTAGGAAACAGAATGAGAGACTAGATTTTAAGTTTCTCCTGAAACCCATTCCCAATGTGCTAGATGAATGAACGTCTCTACACGTGCTCTGTTCTGAGAGATAAGTGCGTGTGAAAGCCGTCCATCACCTAGCTTGTTGGCAACACAAAGTTTCTTTTCATTTGCAAACTACACTTCATAATAATATATGGGGAAGTACAAGCTCCAACTCGTTTTTACAGTGAAATCTTCAGTAACTTTATTCCGGCACTAGGAAACAGACTGAGAAACTAGAGTGATAATTGCTCCTACAACCCGTTCCATTCGTGCTAGATGAACAAAAGTCTGTCCCCATGCTCAGTTCTGAGAGATTATTGTTTGTAAAAGCCGTTCTTAACCTAGCTTGATGGGAACACAAAGTTTCTTTTCAGTTGCCAACTACACTTCATACATTTACATGCGGAGGAAGTAACTCCAACTCTGTTTTACAGTGAAAAATGCGGGAACATCAAACCGGCATTAGGAAACAGACTGAGAACCCAGAATAAAATTTTCTCCTGAAACCCGTTCCCAATGTGCTAGATGAACGAATGTCTCTCCACATGCACTGTTCTGAGAGATGTGTGTGTGAAAGCCGTCCATCACCTAGCCTGTTTACAGCATAAATTTTCCTTTCAGTTGCAAACTACAATCCACCCCTATATATGGGGAGGTACCAGCTCCAACTAGGTTTTACATTGAAAACTGCAGGAACTTCAAACCTGCTCTACGACACAGACTCAGAATCCAGAGTAAAAGTTTCTCCTGCAACCCGGGCCCATTGAGCTAGATGAACGAACGTCTCTCCACATGCTCAGTTCTGAGAAATATGTGTTTGTGTTTAAGCCGTCCTTCAGCTAGCTTGCTGGGAACACAAATTTCCTTTTCAGTTGAAATCTGCTGCCCATACTTATATATGGGGAGGTAGTAGCTCCAAATCGGTTTTACAGGGAAAACTTCAGGAACTTCAAACCAGCAATAGGAAACAGAACGAGAAACAAGAGTAAAATTTTCTCTTGCAAACCGTTCCCTTTTTGCTACATTAACGAACTTTCCTCCACATGCTCAGGCCTGAGAGATAAGTGTGTATGAAAGCCGACTTTCACCTAGCTTGATGGGAACACTATGTTTCTTTTCAGATGCAAACTACCCTCCATAGATGTATATGGGGCGGTACTAGTTCCAACAAAATTTTACACTGAATACAGCAGTATAATCAAACCGGTACTAAGAAACAGACTTACAAAACAGAATAAAACTTTCTCCTGCAAACCGTTCCCTTTGTGCTAGGTGAGCGAACGTCTCTCCACATGCACATTTCTGAGAGATGTTTGTGTGAAAGCCGTCCTTCACCTAGTTGTTGGGAACACAAAGTTTCTTTTCAGTTGCAAACTACACTCCATACATATATATGGGTGAAGTAATAGATTCAACTCTGTTTTATAGTGAAAAATGCAGGAACTTCAAACCGGCACTAAGAAACACACTGTTAACCCAGATTAAAATATTCTCCTTAAAACCGTTCCCAATGTGCTAGATGAACGAAATTCTCTACACGTGCTCTGTTCTGAGAGATAAGTTTGTGTGTAAGCCGTCCATCAGTTAAATTGTTGGCAACACAAAGTTTCTTTTCATTTGCAAACTACACTTCATAATAATCTATAGGGAAGTACAAGCTCAAACTCGATTTTACAGTGAAATCTGCAGGAACATCATACCGGGACTAGGAAACAGACTGAGAATCCAGAGTAAATGTTTCTACTGCAACCCAGTCCCTTTGTACTATATGAATGAACGTCTCTCCACATGCTCAGTTCTGAGAGATAATTGTGTGAAAGCCGACGTTCACCTAGCTTAATGGGAACAGAAATTTCTTTTCAGTTGCAAACTACACTCCATAAATATATATGGGGAGGTTCTAGCTCCAACTCGGTTTTACAGTGTAATCTGATGAAACTTCAAACCGGCACTAAGAAACAGACTGGGAACACCGATTAAAATTTTCTACTGAAACCCGTTCCCAATTTGCTAGATGAACGAATGTCTCTCCTCATGCTCAGTTCTGGGAGATTATTGTGTGAAAGCCGTCCTTCACCTAGCTTGATGGGAACACAAAATTTCTTTTCAGTTGCAAACTACACTTCATACATATATATGCGGAGGTAAAAACTCCAACTCGTTTTTACAGTGAAAACTGCAGGAACATCAAACCGGCACTAGGAAACAGACTGAGAACCCAGAATAAATGTTTCACCTGAAACCCGTTACCATTGAGCTAGATGAACGAATGTCTCTCCACATGCATAGTTCTGAGAGATGTGTGTGTGAAAGCCGTCCATCACCTAGCTTGTTTACAGCATAAATATTCCTTTCAGTTGCAAACTACAATCCATCCGTATATATGGGGAAGTAATAGCTCCAACTCTCTTTTACATTGAAAATTGCAGGAACTTCAAACCGGCATTAGGAAACAGACTATGAATCCAGAGAAAAAGTTTCCCCTGCCAGCATTTCCGTTTGTGTTAGATGAACGAACGTCTCTCCACATGCACAGATTTGAGAGATGTTTGTGTGAAAGCCTTCCTTCACCTAGCTTGATGGGGACACATAATTTCATTTCATTTGCGAACTACACTCCATACATATATATCGGGAGGTAATAGATCCAAATCGGTTTTACACTGAAAAATGCAGGAAATTCAAACCGGCACTAGGAAACACACTGTTAACCCAGATTAAAAGTTTCTCCTTAAAACCGTTCCCAATGTGCTAGATGAACGAACGTCTCTACACGTGCTCTGTTCTGAGAGAAAATTGTTTGTGAAAGCCGTACATCAACCAGCTTGCTGGGAACACAAAGTTTCTTTTCAGTTGCAAACTACAACCCATAATAATATATAGGGAAATACAAGCTCCAACTCTATTTTACAGAGTAAACTGCAGGAAATTCAAACCTGCATTAGGAAACAGACTGAGAATCCAGAGTAAATATTTCTACTGCAACCCAGTCCCTTTTAGCTAGATGAACTAACGTCTCTCCACATGCTCATTTCTGAGAGATAACTGTGTATGAAAGCCGTCGTTCACATAGCTTGTTGGGAAAACAATGTTTCTTTAGAGTTGCAATCTACACTCCATACATATATATGGGGAAGTACTAGTTACAACTCGGTTTTACAGTGAAAACTGCAGGAACTTCATACAGGCAGTCGGAAATAAAATGAGAACCCAGATTAAAAGTTTCTCTTGAAACCCCTTCGCAAAGTGGTAGATGAACAAACGTCTCTCCACATGCACTGTTCTGTGGGATAAGTGTGGGTGAAAACCTTCCATCATATAGCTTGTTGGAAGCACAAAGTTTCCTTTCATTTGAAAACTACAGACCATATGTATTTATGGGGAGGTACTAGCTCCAACTCGGTTTTACATTGAAAACTGCAGGAACTTCAAACCTGCTCTAGGACACAGACTCAGAATCCAGAGTAAAAGTTTCTCCTGCAACCCGGTCCCTTTGTGCTAGATGAACGAACGTCTCTCAACATGCTCAGTTCTGAGAAATAATTGTGTGTTAAAGCCGTCATTCACCTAGCTTGTTGGAAACACAAAGTTTCTTTCCAGTTGTGAATTACACTCCATACATATATATGGGGAGGTACTAGCTCCAGCTCGGTTTTACAGTGAAAACTGCAGGAACTTCAAACCGGCACTAGGAAACAGACTGGGAACCCCGAATAAAAGTTTCTCCTGAAACCCGTTCTCAATGTGCTAGATGAACGAACATCGCTACATGTGCTCTGTTCTGAGACATAAGTGTGTGTGAAAGCCATCTTTCACTTAGCTTGATGGGAACACAAAGTTTCTTTTCAATTTCAAAATACAATCCATACACATTTTATTGGATGATACTAGCTCCAACTCGATTTTATAGTGAAATCTGCAGGAACTTCAAACCGGCCCTAGGAAACTGACTGAGGAACAAGATTATAAGTATCCCCTACAACATTTTCCCTTTGTGCTAGATGAACGAACGTCTGTCCCCATGCTCATTTCTGAGAGATATGTGTGTGTGAAAGCCACCCTTCACCTAGCTTGTTGGGAACACAAAGTTCCTTTTCAGTTGCAAACTACACTCCATACATATACATGGGGAGATACTAGCTCCAACTCGGTTTTACAAAGAAAACAGCAGGAACTTCACACCGGCACTAGGAAACAGACTGAGAGACTAGATTTTAAGTTTCTCCTGAAACCCATTCCCAATGTGCTAGATGAATGAACGTCTCTACACGTGCTCTGTTCTGAGAGATAAGTGCGTGTGAAAGCCGTCCATCACCTAGCTTGTTGTCAACACAAAGTTTCTTTTCATTTGCAAACTACACTTCATAATAATATATGGGGAAGTACAAGCTCCAACTCGTTTTTACAGTGAAATCTTCAGTAACTTTATTCCGGCACTAGGAAACAGACTGAGAAACCAGAGTGAAAGTTGCTCCTACAACCCGTTCCATTCGTGCTAGATGAACAAAAGTCTGTCCCCATGCTCAGTTCTGAGAGATTATTGTTTGTAAAAGCCGTTCTTAACCTAGCTTGATGGGAACACAAAGTTTCTTTTCAGTTGCCAACTACACTTCTTACATTTACATGCGGAGGAAATAACTCCAACTCTGTTTTACAGTGAAAAATGCGGGAACATCAAACCGGCATTAGGAAACAGACTGAGAACCCAGAATAAAATTTTCTCCTGAAACCCGTTCCCAATGTGCTAGATGAACGAATATCTCTCCACATGCACTTTTCTGAGAGATGTGTGTGTGAAAGCCGTCCATCACCTAGCCTGTTTACAGCATAAATTTTCCTTTCAGTTGCAAACTACAATCCACCCCTATATATGGGGAGGTACCAGCTCCAACTCGGTTTTACATTGAAAACTGCAGGAACTTCAAACCTGCTCTACGACACAGACTCAGAATCCAGAGTAAAATTTCTCCTGCAACCCGGGCTCATTGAGCTTGATGAACGAACGTCTCTCCACATGCTCAGTTCTGAGAAATATGTGTTTGTGTTTAAGCCGTCCTTCAGCTAGCTTGCTGGGAACACAAAGTTCCTTTTCAGTTGAAATCTGCTACCCATACATATATATGGGGAAGTAGTAGCTCCAATTCGGTTTTACAGGGAAAACTTCAGGAACTTCAAACCATCAATAGGAAACAGAACGAGAAACCAGAGTAAAAGTTTCTCTTGCAAACCTTTCCCTTTATGCTACATTAACGAACTTTCCTCCACATGCTCAGGTCTGAGAGATAAGTGTGTATGAAAGCCGACTTTCACCTAGCTTGATGGGAACACTATGTTTCTTTTCAGATGCCAACTACCCTCCATAGATTTATATGGGGCGGTACTAGTTCCAACAAAATTTTACACTGAATACAGCAGTATAATCAAACCGGTACTAAGAAACAGACTTAAAAAACAGAATAAAACTTTCTCCTGCAAACCGTTCCCTTTGTGCTAGGTGAGCGAACGTCTCTCCACATGCACATTTCTGAGAGATGTTTGTGTGAAAGCCGTCCTTCACCTAGTTGTTGGGAACACAAAGTTTCTTTTCAGTTGCAAACTACACTCCATACATATATATGGGTGAAGTAATAGATTCAACTCGGTTTTATAGTGAAAAATGCAGGAACTTCAAACCGGCACTAAGAAACACACTGTTAACCCAGATTAAAATATTCTCCTTAAAACCGTTCCCAATGTGCTAGATGAACGAAATTCTCTACACGTGCTCTGTTCTGAGAGATAAGTTTGTGTGTAAGCCGTCCATCACTTAACTTGTTGGCAACACAAAGTTTCTTTTCATTTGCAAATTACACTTCATAATAATCTATAGGGAAGTACAAGCTCAAACTCGATTTTACAGTGAAATCTGCAGGAACATCATACCGGGACTAGGAAACAGACTGAGAATCCAGAGTAAATGTTTCTACTGCAACCCAGTCCCTTTCTGCTATATGAATGAACGTCTCTCCACATGCTCAGTTCTGAGAGATAATTGTGTGAAAGCCGTCGTTCACCTAGCTTAATGGGAACAGAAATTTCTTTTCAGTTGCAAACTACACTCCATAAATATATATGGGGAGGTTCTAGCTCCAACTCGGTTTTACAGTGTAAACTGCTGAATTTTCAAACCGGCACTAGGAAACAGACTGGGATTCCCGATTAAAAATTTCTACTGAAACCCGTTCCCAATGTGCTAGATGAACGAACGTCAATCCTAATGCTCAGTTCTGGGAATTAATTGTGTGAAAGCCGTCGTTCACCTAGCTTGATGGGAACACAAAATTTCTTTTCTTTTGAAATTACAATCCATACATATATATTGGGAGGTTCTAGCTCCAACTCGGTTATACAGTGTAAACTGCTGAAACTTCAAACCAGCAATACGAAAATAACTGGTAACCCCGATTCAAATTTTCTACTGAAACACGTTCCCAATGTGCTAGATGAACGAACGTCTCTCCTCATGCTCAGTTCTGAGAGATAATTGTGTGAAAGCCGTCATTCACCTAGCTTGATGGGAACACAAATTTCTTTTCATTTGCAAACTACACTCCGTAACTATATATGGGGAGGTACTAGCTCCAACTCGATTTTATAGTGAAAACTGCAGGATCTTCAAACCGGCACTAGGAAACACACTGAGAAACCAGAGCAAAAGTTGCTCCTACATCCAGTTCCATTTGTGCTAGATGAACGAAAGTCTGTCTACATGCTCAGTTCTGAGAGAAAATTGTGTGTTAAAGCCGTCCTTCAACTAGCTTGATGGGAACACAAAGTTTCTTTTCAGTTGCAAACTACACTTCAAACATATATATGCGGAGGTAAAAACTCCAACTCGGTTTTACAGTGAAAACTGCAGGAACATCAAAACGGCACTAGGAAACAGACTGAGAACCCAGAATAAAAGTTTCTCCTGAAACCCGTTCCCACTGAGCTAGATGAACGAATGTCCCTCCACATGCACTGTTCTGAGAGATGTGTGTGTGAAAGCCGTCCATCACCTAGCTTGTTTACAGAATAAATTTTCCTTTCAGTTGCAAACTACAATCCATCCGTATATATGGGGAGGTACTAGCTCCAACTCTCATTTACTTTGAAAATTGCAGGAACTTCAAACCGGCATTAGGAAACAGATTAAGAAACCAGAGAAAAAGTTTACCCTGCCACCCTTTCCGTTTGTGCTAGATGAACGAACGTCTCTCCACATGCTCATTTCTGAGACATAATTGTGTATGAAAGCCGTCGTTCACCTAGCTTGATGGGAACACAAAATTCTTTTCAGGTGCAAACTACACTCAATAACTATATATGGGGAGGTTCTAGCTCCAACTCGGTTTTACAGTGTAAACTGCTGAAATATCAAACTGGCACTAGGAAGCAGACTGGGATTCCCGATTAAAAATTTCTACTGAAACCCGTTCCCAATTTGCTAGATGAACGAACGTCAATCCAAATGCTCAGTTCTGGGAAATAATTGTGTGAAAGCCGTCGTTCACCTAGCTTGATGGGAACACAAAGTTTCTTTAAGCTGCAAACTACACTTCATACATATATATGCGGATGTAAAAATTCCAACTCGATTTTACAGTGAAAATTGCAGGAACATCAAACCGGCACTAGGAAACATACTGAGAACCCAGAATAAAAGTTTCTCCTGAAACCCGTTCCCAATGTGCTAGATGAACCAATGTCTCTCCACATGCACTGTTCTGAGAGATGTGTGTGTGAAAGCCGTCCATCACCTAGCTTGTTTACAGCATAAATTTTCCCTTCAGTTGCAAACTACAATCCATCCGTATATATGGGGAGGTACTAGCTCCAACTCGGTTTTACATTGAAAACTGCAGGAAATTCAAACCGGCTATAGGACACAGACTTAGAATCCAGAGTAAAATTTTCTCCTGCAACCTGGTCCCTTTGTTCCAGATGAACGAATGTCTCTCCACATGCTCTTTTCTGAGGAATATTAGTGTGTTAAAGTTGTTCTTCACCTAACTTGCTGGTAACACAAAGTTCCTTTCCAGTTGAAATCTGCTACCCATACATATATATGGGGAGGCAGTAGCTCCAAATCGGTTTTACAGGGAAAACTTCAGGAACTTCAAACCAGCAATAGGAAACAGAACGAGAAACCAGAGTAAAAGTTTCTCTTGCAAACCGTTCCCTTTTTGCTACATTAACGAACTTTCCTCCACATGCTCAGGTCTGAGAGATAAGTGTGTATGAAAGCCGACTTTCACCTAGCTTGATGGGAACACTATGTTTCTTTTCAGATGCCAACTACCCTCCATAGATGTATATGGGGCGGTACTAGTTCCAACAAAATTTTACACTGAATACAGCAGTATAATCAAACCGGTACTAAGAAACAGACTTACAAAACAGAATAAAACTTTCTCCTGCAAACCGTTCCCTTTGTGCTAGGTGAGCGAACGTCTCTCCACATGCACATTTCTGAGAGATGTTTGTGTGAAAGCCGTCCTTCACCTAGTTGTTGGGAACACAAAGTTTCTTTTCAGTTGCAAACTACACTCCATACATATATATGGGTGAAGTAATAGATTCAACTCGGTTTTATAGTGAAAAATGCAGGAACTTCAAACCGGCACTAAGAAACACACTGTTAACCCAGATTAAAATATTCTCCTTAAAACCGTTCCCAATGTGCTAGATGAACGAAATTCTCTACACGTGCTCTGTTCTGAGAGATAAGTTTGTGTGTAAGCCGTCCATCACTTAACTTGTTGGCAACACAAAGTTTCTTTTCATTTGCAAATTACACTTCATAATAATCTATAGGGATGTACAAGCTCAAACTCGATTTTACAGTGAAATCTGCAGGAACATCATACCGGGACTAGGAAACAGACTGAGAATCCAGAGTAAATGTTTCTACTGCAACCCAGTCCCTTTGTGCTATATGAATGAACGTCTCTCCACATGCTCAGTTCTGAGAGATAATTGTGTGAAAGCCGTCGTTCACCTAGCTTGATGGGAACAGAAATTTCTTTTCAGTTGCAAACTACACTCCATAAATATATATGGGGAGGTTCTAGCTCCAACTCGGTTTTACTGTGTAAACTGCTGAAATTTCAAACCGGCACTAGGAAACAGACTGGGAACCCCGATTAAAATTTTCTACTGAAACCCGTTCCCAATGTGCTAGATGAACGAACGTCAATCCTAATGCTCAGTTCTGGGAATTAATTGTGTGAAAGCCGTCGTTCACCTAGCTTGATGGGAACACAAAATTTCTTTTCTTTTGAAATTACAATCCATACATATATATTGGGAGGTTCTAGCTCCAACTCGGTTATACAGTGTAAACTGCTGAAACTTCAAACCAGCAATACGAAAATAACTGGTAACCCCGATTCAAATTTTCTACTGAAACACGTTCCCAATGTGCTAGTTGAACGAACGTCTCTCCTCATGCTCAGTTCTGAGAGATAATTGTGTGAAAGCCGTCGTTCACCTAGCTTGATGGGAACACAAATTTCTTTTCATTTGCAAACTACACTCCATAACTATATATGGGGAGGTACTAGCTCCAACTCGATTTTATAGTGAAAACTGCAGGATCTTCAAACTGGCACTAGGAAACACACTGAGAAACCAGAGCAAAAGTTGCTCCTACATCCAGTTCCATTTGTGCTAGATGAACGAAAGTCTGTCTACATGCTAAGTTCTGAGAGAAAATTGTGTGTTAAAGCCGTCCTTCAACTAGCTTGATGGGAACACAAAGTTTCTCTTCAGATGCAAACTACACTTCATACATATATATGCGGAGGTAAAAACTCCAACACGGTTTTACAGTGAAAACTGCAGGAACATCAAAACGGCACTAGGAAACAGACTGAGAACCCAGAATAAAAGTTTCTCCTGAAACCCGTTCCCACTGAGCTAGATGAACGAATGTCCCTCCACATGCACTGTTCTGAGAGATGTGTGTGTGAAAGCCATCCATCACCTAGCTTGTTTACAGAATAAATTTTCCTTTCAGTTGCAAACTACAATCCATCCGTATATATGGGGAGGTACTAGCTCCAACTCTCATTTACTTTGAAAATTGCAGGAACTTCAAACCGGCATTAGGAAACAGATTAAGAAACCAGAGAAAAAGTTTACCCTGCCACCCTTTCCGTTTGTGCTAGATGAACGAACGTCTCTCCACATGCTCATTTCTGAGACATAATTGTGTATGAAAGCCGTCATTCACCTAGCTTGATGGGAACACAAAATTCTTTTCAGGTGCAAACTACACTCAATAACTATATATGGGGAGGTTCTAGCTCCAACTCGGTTTTACAGTGTAAACTGCTGAAATTTCAAACTGGCACTAGGAAAAAGACTGGGATTCCTGATTAAAAATTTCTACTGAAACCCGTTCCCAATTTGCTAGATGAACGAACGTCAATCCTAATGCTCAGTTCTGGGAAATAATTGTGTGAAAGCCGTCGTTCACCTAGCTTGATGGGAACACAAAGTTTCTTTTAAGCTGCAAACTACACTTCATACATATATATGCGGAGGTCAAAACTCCAACTCGGTTTTAAGGTGAAAACTGCAGGAACATCAAAACGGCACTAGGAAACAAACTGAGAACCCAGAATAAAAGTTTCTCCTGAAACCCGTTCCCACTGAGCTAGATGAACGAATGTCCCTCCACATGCACTGTTCTGAGCGATGTGTGTGTGAAAGCCTTCCATCACCTAGCTTGTTTACAGAATAAATTTTCCTTTCAGTTGCAAACTACAATCCATCCGTTGATATGGGGAAGTACTAGCTCCAAATCTCTTTTACATTGAAAATTGCAGGAACTTCAAACCGGCATTAGGAAACAGACTCTGAATCCAGAGAAAAAGTTTCCCCTGCCAGCATTTCCGTTTGTGTTAGATGAACGAACGTCTCTCCACATGCACAGATTTGAGAGATGTTTGTGTGAAAGCCTTCCTTCACCTAGCTTGATGGGGACACAAAATTTCATTTCATTTGCGAACTACACTCCATACATATATATCGGGAGGTAATAGATCCAAATCGGTTTTACACTGAAAAATGCAGGAAATTCAAACCGGCACTAGGAAACACACTGTTAACCCAGATTAAAAGTTTCTCCTTAAATCCGTTCCCAATGTGCTAGATGAACGAACGTCTCTACACGTGCTCTGTTCTGAGAGAAAATTGTTTGTGAAAGCCGTACATCACCCAGCTTGTTGGGAACACAAAGTTTCTTTTCAGTTGCAAACTACAACCCATAGTAATATATAGGGAAATACAAGCTCCAACTCGATTTTACAGAGTAAACTGCAGGAAATTCAAACCTGCATTAGGAAACAGAGTGAGAATCCAGAGTAAATATTTCTACTGCAACCCAGTCCCTTTTTGCTAGATGAACTAACGTCTCTCCACATGCTCATTTCTGAGAGATAACTGTGTATGAAAGCCGTCGTTCACATAGCTTGATGGGAAAACAATGTTTCTTTAGAGTTGCAATCTACACTCCATACATATATATGGGGAAGTACTAGTTACAACTCGGTTTTACAGTGAAAACTGCAGGAACTTCATACAGGCAGTCGGAAATAAAATGAGAACCCAGATTAAAAGTTTCTCTTGAAACCCGTTCCCAAAGTGGTAGATGAACAAACGTCTCTCCACATGCACTGTTCAGTGGGATAAGTGTGGGTGAAAACCTTCCATCATATAGCTTGTTGGAAGCACAAAGTTTCCTTTCATTTGAAAACTACAGACCATATGTATTTATGGGGAAGTACTAGCTCCAACTCGGTTTTACATTGAAAACTGCAGGAACTTCAAACCTGCTCTAGGACACAGACTCAGAATCCAGAGTAAAAGTTTCTCCTGCAACCCGGTCCCTTTGTGCTAGATGAACGAACGTCTCTCAACATGCTCAGTTCTGAGAAATAATTGTGTGTTAAAGCTGTCATTCACCTAGCTTGTTGGAAACACAAAGTTTCTTTCCAGTTGTGAATTACACTCCATACATATATATGGGGAGGTACTAGCTCCAGCTCGGTTTTACAGTGAAAACTGCAGGAACTTCAAACCGGCACTAGGAAACAGACTGGGAACCCCGAATAAAAGTTTCTCCTGAAACCCGTTCTCAATGTGCTAGATGAACGAACATCGCTACATGTGCTCTGTTCTGAGACATAAGTGTGTGTGAAAGCCATCTTTCACTTAGCTTGATGGGAACACAAAGTTTCTTTTCAATTTCAAAATACAATCCATACACATTTTATTGGATGATACTAGCTCCAACTCGATTTTATAGTGAAATCTGCAGGAACTTCAAACCGGCCCTAGGAAACTGACTGAGGAACAAGATTATAAGTATCCCCTACAACATTTTCCCTTTGTGCTAGATGAACGAACGTCTGTCCCCATGCTCATTTCTGAGAGATATGTGTGTGTGAAAGCCGCCCTTCACCTAGCTTGTTGGGAACACAAAGTTCCTTTTCAGTTGCAAACTACACTCCATACATATACATGGGGAGATACTAGCTCCAACTCGGTTTTACAAAGAAAACAGCAGGAACTTCAGACCGGCACTAGGAAACAGACTGAGAGATTAGATTTTAAGTTTCTCCTGAAACCCATTCTCAATGTGCTAGATGAACGAACGTCTCTACACGTGCTCTGTTCTGAGAGATAAGTGCGTGTGAAAGCCGTCCATCACCTAGCTTGTTGGCAACACAAAGTTTCTTTTCATTTGCAAACTACACTTCATAATACTATATGGGGAAGTACAAGCTCCAACTCATTTTTACAGTGAAATCTTCAGTAACTTTATTCCGGCAGTAGGAAACAGACTGAGAAACCAGAGTGAAAGTTGCTCCTACAACCCGTTCCATTCGTGCTAGATGAACAAAAGTCTGTCCCCATGCTCAGTTCTGAGAGATTATTGTTTGTAAAAGCCGTTCTTAACCTAGCTTGATGGGAACACAAAGTTTCTTTTCAGTTGCCAACTACAATTCTTACATTTACATGCGGAGGAAATAACTCCAACTCTGTTTTACAGTGAAAAATGCGGGAACATCAAACCGGCATTAGGAAACAGACTGAGAACCCAGAATAAAATTTTCTCCTGAAACCCGTTCCCAATGTGCTAGATGAACGAATGTCTCTCCACATGCACTGTTCTGAGAGATGTGTGTGTGAAAGCCGTCCATCACCTAGCTTGTTTACAGCATAAATTTTCCTTTCAGTTGCAAACTACAATCCATCCGTATATATGGGGAGGTACTAGCTCCAACTCGGTTTTACATTGAAAACTGCAGGAAATTCAAACCGGCTATAGGACACAGACTCAGAATCCAGAGTAAAATTTTCTCCTGCAACCTGGTCCCTTTGTTCTAGATGAACGAATGTCTCTCCACATGCTCTTTTCTGAGAAATATTAGTGTGTTAAAGTTGTTCTTCACCTAACTTGCTGGTAACACAAAGTTCCTTTCCAGTTGAAATCTGCTACCCATACATATATATGGGGAGGCAGTAGCTCCAAATCGATTTTACAGGGAAAACTTCAGGAACTTCAAACCAGCAATAGGAAACAGAACGAGAAACCAGAGTAAAAGATTCCCCCGGAAACCGTTCATTTTGTGCTACATGAACGAACGTCTCTCCACAAGCTCAGGTCTGAGAGATAAGTGTGTGTGAAAGCTGTCCTTCACGTAGCTTGTTGGGAAAACTATGTTTCTTTTCAGTTGCAAACTACACTCCATACAAATACATAGGGAGGTACAAGTTCCAACACTCTTTTACACTGAATATAGCAGTAAATTCAAACCGGCACTTGGAAACAAACTTAGAAACGAGAATAAAACTTTCTCATGCAAACCGTTCCCTTGGTGCTAGATGAGCGAACGTCTCTCCACATGCACAGTTCTGAGAGATGTTTGTGTGAAAGCCGTCTTTATCCTATTTGTTGGGAACACAATGTTTCTTTTCAGATGCAATATACACTCAATACATATATATGGGGAGGTAATAGCTCCAACACGGTTTTACAGTGAAAACTGCAGGAACTTCAAAACGGGACTAGGAAACACACTGGGAACCCAGAATGTAAGTTTCTCCTGAAACCAGTTCCCATTGTGCTAGATGAACGAATATCTCTACACGTGCTCTGTTCTGAGAGATATGTGTGTGTGAAAGCCGAACTTCACATAGCTTGTTGGCAACACAATGTTTCTTTCCAGTTGCAAATTAAAATCAATACATATATATGGGGAGGTACTAGCTCCAAATCGGTTTTACAGTGTAAACTGCTGGAACTTAAAACCGGCACTAGGAAACACACTCGGAACCCCGATTAAAATTTTCTAATGAAACCCGTTCCCAATGTGCTAGTTGAACGAATGTCTCTCCACATGCTCATTTCTGAGAGATAGTTGTGTATGAAAGCCGTCATTCACCTAGCTTGATGGGAACACAAACTTTCTTTTCAGTTGCAAAATACACTCCATAAATATGTATGGGGATGTAGTAGCTCCAACTCGATTTTATAGTGAAAACGGCAGGAACTTCAAACCGGCACTAGGAAACAGATTCAGAACCCAGAGTAAAAGTTTCTCCTACAACCCGTTCCATTTGTGCTAGATGAACGAAAGTCTGTCCACATGCTCAGTTCTGAGATATAAATGTGTGTAAAAGATGTCCTTCACCTAGCTTGATTGGAACACAAAGTTTATTTTCAGTTGCAAACTACACTTCATACATATATATGCGGAGGTAAAAACTCCAACTCGGTTTTACAGTGAAAACTGCAGGAACATCAAAACGGCACTAGGAAACAGACTGAGAACCCAGAATAAAAGTTTCTCTTGAAATCCGTTCCCATTAAGCTAGATGAACGAATGTCCCTCCACATGCACTGTTCTGAGCGATGTGTGTGTGAAAGCCGTCCATCACCTAGCTTGTTTACAGAATAAATTTTCCTTTCAGTTGCAAACTACAATCCATCCATATATATGGGGAGGTACTAGCTCCAACTCTTATTTACATTGAAAATTGCAGGAACTTCAAACCGGCACTAGGAAACAGACTAAGAAACCAGAGAAAAAGATTCCCCTGCCACCATTTCCGTTTGTGCTAAATGAACGAACGTCTCTCCGCATGCAGAATTTGAGAGATGTTTGTGTGAAAGCCGGCCTTCATATAGCTTGATGGGAACACAAAGTTTCTTTTCAGTTGCAAACTACACTCCATACATATATATGGGAGGTAATAGATCCAACTCGGTTTTATACTAAAAAATGCAGGATCTTCAAACCGGCACTAGGAAACACACTGTTAACCCAGATTAAAAGTTTCTCCTTAAACCGGTTCCCAATGAGCTAGATGAACGAACTTCTCTCCACATGCTCAGTTCTGAGAGATAAGTGTGCGTGAAAACCGTACATCACCTAGCTTATTGGAAACACAAAGTTTCTTTTCAGTTGCAAACTACACTCCATACATATATATGGGGAGGTAATATCTCCAACACTTTTTTACAGTGAAAATTGCAGGAACTTGAAATCGGCACTAGGAAACAAACTGAAAACCCACAAAAAAAGTTTCTCCTGGAATCCGTTCTCAATATGCTAGATGAACGAACGTCTCTCCACATGCAATGTTCTGAGAGAGAAATGTGTCTGAAAGCTGTCCATCACGTAGCTTGTTGGAAAACCAAAGTTTCTTTTCATTTGCAAACTACACTCCATACATATAGATGGGGAGGTTCAAGCACCAACTCGACTTTACAGTGAAAACTGAAGGAAATTCAAACCGGCACTGGGAAACAGACTGAGAATCCAGAGTAAATGTTTCTATTTCAACCCAGTCCCTTACTGCTAGATGAACGAACGTCTCTCCACATGCTCATTTCTGAGAGATAATTGTGTATGAAAGCCGTCGTTCACCTAGCTTGTTGGGAACACAAAGTTTCTTTTCAGTTGCAAAATACACTCCATACATATATATGGGGAGGTTCTAACTCCAACTCTGTTTTACAGTGAAAATTGCAGGAATTTTAAACCGGCACTAGGAAACAGACTAGGAAACCATATTAAAAATTTCTACTGAAAACCGTTCCCAGTGTGCTAGATGAACGAATGTCTCCACACGTTCATTTCTGAGGGATATTAGTGTATGAAAGCCGTCGTTCACTTGGCTTGTTGGGAACAGAATATTTCTTTTCAGTTGCAAACTACACTCCATAAATATGTATGGGGAGGTACTAGCTCCAACTCGATTTTATAGTGAAAACTGCAGGAACTTCAACCCGGCACTAGGAAACAGACTAAGTAACCAGAGTAAAAGTTTCTCCTACACCAGTTCCATTTGTGCTAGATGAACGAAAGTATGCCCACATGCTCAGTTCTGAGAGATAAGTGTGTGTGAAAGCCGTACTTCACCTAGCTTGTTGGGAAAACAAAGTTTCTTTTCAGTTGCAAACTACAATCCATACATTTATATGCGGAGGTAATAACACCAACTCGGTTTTACAGTGAAAACTGCAGGAAAATCAAACGGGCACTAGGATACAGTCTGAGAACCAAGAATAAATGTTTCTCCTGAAACCCGTTCCAAATGGGCTACATGAAAGTATATCTCTCCACATGCAATGTTCTGAGAGATGAGTGTGTGTGAAAGCCGTCCATCACCTAGCTTGTTGGCACCATAAATTTTCCTTTCAGTTGCAAACTGCAATCCATACGTATATATGGGGAGGTACTAGCTCCAACTCGGTTTTACATTGAAAACTGTAGGAACTTCAAACTGGCACTAGAAAACAGACTGAGAAACCAGAGAAAGTGTTTCCCCTGCAACGCTTTCCGTTTGTGCTAGATGAACGAACTTCTCTCCACATGCACAGTTTTGAGAAATATTTGTGTGAAAGCCGTCCTTCACCTAACTTGTTGGCAACACAAAGTTTCTTTTCAGTTGCAAACTACAGTCCATACATATATATGGGGAGGGACTAGCTCCAGCTCTGTTTTACAGTGAAAATTGCAGGAAATTCAAACCGGCATAAGAAACAGACGGGTAACCCCGATTAAAAGTTTCACCTGAAAACCATTCCCAATGTGCTAGATGAACGAACCTCTTTACACGTGCTCTGTTCTGAGAGATAATACTGTGTGAAAGCCGACTTTCAAAAATCTTGATGGGAACACAAAGTTTCTTTTCATTTGCAAACTACACTCCTTATATTTTTATGGGAATGCACTCGCTCCAAATCGATTTTACAGTGAAAACTGCAGGAACGTCAAAACGGTCCTAGGAAACAGACTTATAAACCAGAGTTAAAGTTTCTCCTGCGACCCGTTCCCTTTGTGCTAGATGAACGAACTTCTCTCCACATGCTCAGTTCTGAGAGATATGTGTGTGTGAAAGCCATCCTTCAACTCACTTGTTTGGAACACAAACTTTCTTTTCAGTTATAAACTACACTCCATACATATATATGGGGTGGTACTAGCTCCACTCGGTTTTACAGTGAAAACTGCAGGAACTTCAAACCGGCACTAGGAAACAGACTGGGAACCCCGAATAAAAGTTTCCACTGAAACCCGTTCCCAATGTGCTAGATGAACGAAACTCTCTACACGTGCTCTGTTATGAGAGATAAGTGTGTGTGAAAGCCATCGTTCACCTATCTTCATGGGAACAAAAAGTTTCTTTTCAGTTTCAAAATACACTGCATACACATTATATGGGATGATACTAGCTCCAACTCGGTTTTACAGTGAAAACTGCAGGAATTTCAAACCGGCACAAAGAAACACACTGAGAACCCAGAATAAAATTTTCCCTTGAAACCCGTTCCCTATGTGCGAGACGAACGAACGTCTCTACACGGACTATGTTCTGAGAGGTAAATGAGTGTTAAAGCCGAAGTTCACCTAGCTTGTTGGCAACACAAAGTTTCTTTGCATTTGCAAACTACACTCCATAATAATGTATAGGGAAGTACAATCTCCTACTCGCTTTTACACTGAAATCTGCAGGAACATCATACCGGCACTAGGAAACAGACTGAGAATCCAGAGTAAATGTTTCTACTGCAACCCAGTCCCTTTGTGCTAGATGAATGATCGTCTCTCCACATGCTCATTTCTGAGACATTATTGTGTATGAAAGCCGTCGTTCACCTAGCTTGATGGGAACACAAAGTTCCTTTTCCGTTGCTAAATACACTCCATACATATATATGGGGAGGTACGATCTCGAACTCGGTTTTACAGTGAAAGCTGCAGGAACTTTAAACCGGCACTAGGAAACTGACTGGGAACACACAATGAATGTTTCTCCTGATAAACGTTCCCAATGAGCTAGATGAACGAATATCTCTTCACGTGCTCTTTTCTGAGAGTCAAGTGTGTGTGAAAGCCAACTTTCACATAGATTGTTGGGTACACAAAGTTTCTTTTCAGTTGCAAATTACAATCCATACATATATATGGGGAGGTTCTAGCTCCAACTCGGTTTTACAGTGTAAACTGCTGAAACGTCAAACCGGCACTAAGAAACAGACTGGGAACCCCGATTAAAATTTTCTACTGAAACCCGTTCTCAATGTGCTAGATGAACGAACGTCTCTCCTCAAGCTCAGTTCTGGGAGATAATTGTGTGAAAGCCGTCGTTCACCTACCTTGATGGGAACACAAAATTTCTTTTCAGTTGCAAACTACACTTCATACATATATATGCGGAGGTAAAAACTCCAACTCGGTATTACAGTCAAAACTGCAGGAACATCAAACCGGCACTAGGAAACATACTGAGAACCCAGAATATATGTTTCTCCTGAAACCCGTTCCCATTGAGCTAGATGAACGAATGTCTCTCCACATGCACTGTTCTGAGAGATGTGTGTGTGAAAGCCGTCCATCACCTTGCTTGTTTACAGCATAAATTTTCCTTTCAGTTGCAAACTACAATCCATCCGTATATATGGGGAGATACTAGCGCCAACTCTCTGTTACATTGAAAATTGCAGGAACTTGAAACCGGCACTAGGAAACACACTAAGAAACCAGAGAAAAAGTTTCCCCTGCCAACCTTTCCGTTTGTGCTAGATGAACGAACGTCTCTCCACATGCACAGATTTGAGAGATGTTTGTGTGAAAGCCTTCCTTCACCTAGATTGATGGGAACACAAATTTTCTTTTCAGTTGCAAACAACACTCCATACATATATATGGGGAGGTAATAGATCCAAATCGGTTTTATAGTGAAAAATGCAGGAAATTCAAACCGGCACTAGAAACAGATTGTTAACCCAGATTAAAAGTTTCTCCTTAAAACCGTTCCCAATGTGCTAGATGAACGAACGTCTCTACACGTGCTCGGTTCTTACAGAAAACTGTGTGTGAAAGCCGTACATCACCCAGCTTGTTGGGAACACAAAGTTTCTTTTCATTTGCAAAGAACACTCCATACAAATAGATGGGGAGGTATAAGCTCCAACTCGGTTTTACATTGAAAACTGCAGGAACTTCAAACCAGACTAGGAAAGACACTGAGAAACCAGAGGAGATGCTTCTCTTGCAACCCGGTCAATGTGCTAAATGAACGAAAGTCTCTCCACATGCTCAGTTCTGAGAGATAATTGTGACTGAAAGCCGTCTATCACCCAGCTTGTTGGGAACACATGTTTCTTTTCATTTGCAAACTACATTCCATAATAATGTATAGGGAAGTACAAGCTCAAACTCGATTTTACAGTGAAATCTGCAGGAACATCATACCAGCACTAGGAAACAGACTGAGAATCCAGAGTAAATGTTTCTACTGCAACCCAGTCCCTTTGTGCTAGATGAAAGAACGTCTCTCCACATGCTCATTTCTCAGAGATAATTGTGTATGAAAGCCGTCGTTCACCTAGCTTCATGGGAACACAAAGTACTTTCAGTTGAAAATTAATCATACATATATATTGGGACGTTCTAGCTCCAACTCGGTTTTACAGTGTAAACTGCTGAAACGTCAAAACGGCAGTACAAAACAAACTGGAAACCCCGATTAAAATTTTAAACTGAAACCCGCTCCCAATGTGCTAGATGAACGAACGTCTCACCTCATGCTCAGTTCTGAGAGATAATTGTGTGATAGCCGTCGTTCACCTATCTTGATGGGAACACAAATTTTCTTTCCAGTTGCAAATTACAAACCATACATATATATGGGGACGTTCTAGCTCCAACTCTGTTTTACAGTGTAAACTGATGAAACTTCAAACCGGCAGTAGGAAACAAACTGGGAAACCCGATTAAAATTTTCTACTGAAACCCGTTCCCAATGTGCTAGATGAACGAACGTCTCTCCTCATGCTCAGTTCTGGGAGATTATTGTGTGAAATCCGTAATTCACGTAGCTTGATGGGAACACAAAATTTGTTTTCAGTTGCAAACTACACTTCATACATATATATGCGGAGGTAAAAACTCCAACTCGGTTTTACAGTGAAAAATGAAGGAACATCAAATCGGCACTAGGACACAGTCTCAGAATCCAGAGTAAAACTTTCTCCTGCAACCCAGTCCCTTTCTGCTAGATGAACGAATGTCTCTCCACATGCTCAGTTCTGAGAAATATGTGTGTGTTAAAGCCGTACTTCACCTAGCTTGTTGGGAACACAAAGTTACTTTCCAGTTGAAATCTTCTACCCATACATATATATGGGGTGGTATTAGCTCCAAATCGGTTTTACAGGGAAAACTTCAGGAACTTCAAACCAGCAATAGGAAACAGAACGAGAAACCAGAGTAAATGTTTCCCCTGCAAACTGTTCGTTTTGTGCTACATGAACGAACGTCTCTCCACAAGCTCAGGTCTGAGAGATAAGTGTGTGTGAAAGCCGTCCTTCACGTAGCTTGTTGTGAACACAATGTTTCTTTTCAGTTGCAAACAACACTCCATTCTTATATATGGGGAGGTACTATTTCCAACACTGTTCTACACTGAATACAGCAGTATATTCAAACCGGCACTAGGAAACAGACTTAGAAACCAGAATAAAATTTTTTCCTGCAAACCGTTCCCTTTGTGCTTCATGAGCGAAGTCTCTCCACATGCACAGTTCTGTGAGATGTTTGTGTGAAAGCCGTCCTTCACCTAGTTGTTCGGAACAAAATGTATGTTTTCGGTTGCAAAATACACTCCATACATATATATGGGGAGGTAATAACTCCAACTCGGTTTTACAGTGAAAACTGCAGGAACTTCAAACCGGCACTAGGAAACAGACTGGGAAACCAGAATGAAAGTTTCTCCTGAAAACCGTTCCCATTTGGCTAGATGAACGAATATCTCTGCACGTGCTCTGTTCTGAGAGATATGTGTGTGTGAAAGCCGACTTTCACATACCTTGTTGGCAACACAATGTTTCTTTTCAGTTGCAAAATAAAACCAATAATTATATATGGGGAGGTACTTGCTCCAAATCGGTTTTACAGTGTAAACTGTTGGAACTTAAAACTGGCACTAGAAAACAGACTGGGAACCCCGATTAAAATTTTCTTCTGAAACCCGTTCCCAATGTGCTAGATGAACGAACGTCTCTCCTCATGCTCAGTTCTCAGAGATAATTGTGAATGAAAGCCGTCGTTCACATAGCTTGATGGGAACACAAAGTTTCTTTTAAGTTGCAAATTACAATCCATACATATATATGGGGAGGTTCTAACTCCAACTCGGTTTTACACTGTAAACTGATGAAATTTCAAACGACACTAAGAAACAGACTGGGAACCCCGATTAAAATTTTCTACTGAAACCCTTTCCCAATGTGCTAGATGAACGAACGTCTCTCCTCATGCTCAGTTCTGGGAGATAATTGTGTGAAAGCCGTCGTTCACCTAGCTTGCTGGGAACACAAAGATTCTTTTCATTTGCAAGCTACACTCCATAATAATATATAGGAAAGTACAAGCTCAAACTCGATTTTACAATGAAATCTGCAGGAAAATCATACTGGCACTAGGAAACAGAAAGAGAATCAATAGTAAATGTTTCTATTGCAACCCAGTCCCTTTGTGCTATATGAAAGGACGTCTCTCCACATCCTCAATTCTTAGAGACAATTGTGAATGAAAGCCATCGTTCACCCAGCTGATGGGAACACAAAGTTACTTTTAAGTTGCAAATTACAATCCATACATATATATGGGGAGGTTCTAACTCCAACTCGGTTTTACACTGTAAACTGATGAAACTTCAAACCGGCACTAAGAAACAGACTGGGAACCCCGATTAAAATTTTCTACTGAAACCCGTTCCCAATGTGCTAGATGAACGAACGTCTCTCCTCATGCTCAGTTCTGGGAGATTATTGTGTGAAAGCCGTCGTTCACCCAGCTTGATGGGAACACAAAGTTTCTTTTCAGTTGCAAACTACACTCCATAACTATATATGGGGATGTACTAGCTCCAACTGGATTTTATAGTGAAAACTGCAGGATCTTCAAACCGACACTAGGAAACACACTGAGAAACCAGAGTAAAAGTTGCTCCTACATACCGTTCCATTTGTGCTAGATGAACGATAGTTGTCTACATGCTCATTTCTGAGGGAAAATTGTGTGTTAAAGCCGTCCTTAAACTAGCTTGATGGGAACACAATGTTTCTTTTCAGTTGCAACTACACTTCATACATATATATGCGGAACTAAAACTCCAACTCGGTTTTACTGTGAAAACTGCAGGAACATCATACTGGCACTAGGAAACAGACTGAGAACCCAGAATAATAGTTTCTCCTGAAACCCGATCCTATTGAGCTAGATGAACGAATGTCTCTCCACATGCCCTGTTCTGAGAGATGTGTGTGTGAATGCCGTCGATCATATAGCTTGTTTACAGCATAAATTTTCCTTTCAGTTGCAAACTACAATCCATCTGTATATATGGGGAAGTACTTGCTGCAACTCTCTTTTACATTGAAAATTGCAGGAACTTCAAACCGGCATTAGGAAATAGACTATAAATCCAGAGAAAAAGTTTCCCCTGCCAGCATTTCCGTTTGTGCTATATGAAGTAACGTCTCTCCACATGCACAGATTTGAGAGATGTTTGTGTGAAAGCCTTCCTTCACCTTGCTTGATGGGGACACAAAATTTCATTTCATTTGCGATCTACACTCCATACATATATATCGGGAGGTAATAGATCCAACTCGGTTTTACAGTGAAAAATGCAGGAAATTTTAACCGGCATTAGGAAACACACTGTTAACCCAGATTAAAAGTTTCTCCTTAAAACCGTTCCCAATGTGCTAGATGAACGAACGTCTCTACACGTGCTCTTTTGTGAGAGAAAATTGTTTGTGAAAGCCGTACATCACCCAGCTTGTTGGGAACACAAAGTTTGTTTTCAGATGCAAACTACAACCCACAAAAATATATAGGGAAGTACAAGCTCCAACTCGATTTTACAGAGTAAACTTTAGGAAATTCAAACCGGCATTAGGAAACAGACTGAGAATCCAGAGTAAATGTTTCTACTGCAACCCAGTCCCTTTTTGCTAGATGAACTAACGTCTCTCCACATGCTCATTTCTGAGAGATAACTGTGTATGAAAGCCGTCGTTCACATAGCTTGATGGGAAAACAATGTTTCTTTAGAGTTGCAATCTACACTCCATACATATATATGGGGAAGTACTAGTTACAATTCGGTTTTACAGTGAAAACTGCAGGAACTTCATACAGGCAGTAGGAAACAAACTGAGAACCCAGATTAAAAGTTTCTCTTGAAACCCCTTCCCAAAGTGCTAGATGAACAAACGTCTCTCCACATGCACTGTTCTGTGGGATAAGTGTGGGTGAAAAACTTCCATCATATAGCTTGTTGGAAGCACAAAGTTTCCTTTCATTTGAAAACTACAGACCATATGTATTTATGGGGAGGTACAAGCTCCAACTCGGTTTTACATTGAAAACTGCAGGAACTTCAAACATGCTCTAGGACACAGACTCAGAATCCAGAGTAAAAGTTTCTCCTGCAACCCGGTCCCTTTGTGCTAGATGAACGAACGTCTCTCAACATGCTCAGTTCTGAGAAATAATTGTGTGTTAAAGCCGTCATTCACCTAGCTTGTTGGAAACACAAAGTTTCTTTCCAGTTGTGAATTACACTCCATACATATATATGGGGAGGTACTAGCTCCAGCTCGGTTTTACAGTGAAAACTGCAGGAACTTCAAACCGGCACTAGGAAACAGACTGGGAACCCCGAATAAAAGTTTCTCCTGAAACCCGTTCTCAATGTGCTAGATGAACGAACATCGCTACATGTGCTCTGTTCTGAGACATAAGTGTGTGTGAAAGCCATCTTTCACTTAGCTTGATGGGAACACAAAGTTTCTTTTCAATTTCAAAATACAATCCATACACATTTTATTGGATGATACTAGCTCCAACTCGATTTTATAGTGAAATCTGCAGGAACTTCAAACCGGCCCTAGGAAACTGACTGAGGAACAAGATTATAAGTATCCCCTACAACATTTTCCCTTTGTGCTAGATGAACGAAAGTCTGTCCCCATGCTCATTTCTGAGAGATATGTGTGTGTGAAAGCCGCCCTTCACCTAGCTTGTTGGGAACACAAAGTTCCTTTTCAGTTGCAAACTACAATCCATACATATACATGGGGAGATACTAGCTCCAACTCGGTTTTACAAAGAAAACAGCAGGAACTTCAGACCGGCACTAGGAAACAGACTGAGAGACTAGATTTTAAGTTTCTCCTGAAACCCATTCCCAATGTGCTAGATGAACGAACGTCTCTACACGTGCTCTGTTCTGAGAGATAAGTGCGTGTGAAAGCCGTCCATCACCTAGCTTGTTGGCAACACAAAGTTTCTTTTCATTTGCAAACTACACTTCATAATAATATATGGGGAAGTACAAGCTCCAACTTGTTTTTACAGTGAAATCTTCAGTAACTTTATTCCGGCACTAGGAAACAGACTGAGAAACCAGAGTGAAAGTTGCTCCTACAACCCGTTCCATTCGTGCTAGATGAACAGAAGTCTGTCCCCATGCTCAGTTCTGAGAGATTATTGTTTGTAAAAGCCGTTCTTAACCTAGCTTGATGGGAACACAAAGTTTCTTTTCAGTTGCCAACTACACTTCATACATTTACATGCGGAGGAAATAACTCCAAATCTGTTTTACAGTGAAAAATGCGGGAACATCAAACCGGCATTAGGAAACAGACTGAGAACCCAGAATAAAATTTTCTCCTGAAACCCGTTCCCAATGTGCTTGATGAACGAATGTCTCTCCACATGCACTTTTCTGAGAGATGTGTGTGTGAAAGCCGTCCATCACCTAGCCTGTTTACAGCATAAATTTTCCTTTCAGTTGCAAACTACAATCCACCCCTATATATGGGGAGGTACCAGCTCCAACTAGGTTTTACATTGAAAACTGCAGGAACTTCAAACCTGCTCTACGACACAGACTCAGAATCCAGAGTAAAAGTTTCTCCTGCAACCCGGGCCCATTGAGCTAGATGAACGAACGTCTCTCCACATGCTCAGTTCTGAGAAATATGTGTTTGTGTTTAAGCCGTCCTTCAGCTAGCTTGCTGGGAACACAAAGTTCCTTTTCAGTTGAAATCTGCTACCCATACATATATATGGGGAGGTAGTATCTCCAAATCGGTTTTACAGGGAAAACTTCAGGAACTTCAAACCAGCAATAGGAAACAGAACGAGAAACCAGAGCAAAATTTTCTCTTGCAAACCGTTCCCTTTTTGCTACATTAACGAACTTTCCTCCACATGCTCAGGTCTGAGAGATAAGTGTGTATGAAAGCCGACTTTCACCTAGCTTGATGGGAACACTATGTTTCTTTTCAGATGCAAACTACCATCCATAGATGTATATGGGGCGGTACTAGTTCCAACAAAATTTTACACTGAATACAGTAGTATAATCAAACCGGTACTAAGAAACAGACTTACAAAACAGAATAAAACTTTCTCCTGCAAACCGTTCCCTTTGTGCTAGGTGAGCGAACGTCTCTCCACATGCACATTTCTGAGAGATGTTTGTGTGAAAGCCGTCCTTCACCTAGTTGTTGGGAACACAAAGTTTCTTTTCAGTTGCAAACTACACTCCATACATATATATGGGTGAAGTAATAGATTCAACTCGGTTTTATAGTGAAAAATGCAGGAACTTCAAACCGGCACTAAGAAACACACTGTTAACCCAGATTAAAATATTCTCCTTAAAACCGTTCCCAATGTGCTAGATGAACGAAATTCTCTACACGTGCTCTGTTCTGAGAGATAAGTTTGTGTGTAAGCCGTCCATCAGTTAAGTTGTTGGCAACACAAAGTTTCTTTTCATTTGCAAATTACACTTCATAATAATCTATAGGGAAGTACAAGCTCAAACTCGATTTTACAGTGAAATCTGCAGGAACATCATACCGGGACTAGGAAACAGACTGAGAATCCAGAGTAAATGTTTCTACTGCAACCCAGTCCCTTTGTGCTATATGAATGAACGTCTCTCCACATGCTCAGTTCTGAGAGATAATTGTGTGAAAGCCGTCGTTCACCTAGCTTGATGGGAACAGAAATTTCTTTTCAGTTGCAAACTACACTCCATAAATATATATGGGGAGGTTCTAGCTCCAACTCGGTTTTACAGTGTAAACTGCTGAAATTTCAAACCGGCACTAGGAAACAGACTGGGATTCCCGATTAAAAATTTCTACTGAAACCCGTTCCCAATGTGCTAGATGAACGAACGTCAATCCTAATGCTCAGTTCTGGGAATTAATTGTGTGAAAGCCGTCGTTCACCTAGCTTGATGGGAACACAAAATTTCTTTTCTTTTGAAATTACAATCCATACATATATATTGGGAGGTTCTAGCTCCAACTCGGTTATACAGTGTAAACTGCTGAAACTTCAAACCAGCACTACGAAAATAACTGGTAACCCCGTTTCAAATTTTCTACTGAAACACGTTCCCAATGTGCTAGATGAACGAACGTCTCTCCTCATGCTCAGTTCTGAGAGATAATTTTGTGAAAGCCGTCGTTCACCTAGCTTGATGGGAACACAAATTTCTTTTCAGTTGCAAACTACACTCCATAACTATATATGGGGAGGTACTAGCTCCAACTCGATTTTATAGTGAAAACTGCAGGATCTTCAAACCGGCACTAGGAAACACACTGAGAAACCAGAGCAAAAGTTGCTCCTACATCCCGTTCCATTTGTGCTAGATGAACGAAAGTCTGTCTACATGCTCAGTTCTGAGAGGAAATTGTGTGTTAAAGCCGTCCTTCAACTAGCTTGATGGGAACACAAAGTTTCTTTTCAGTTGCAAACTACACTTCATACATATATATGCGGAGGTAAAAACTCCAACTCGGTTTTACAGTGAAAACTGCAGGAACATCAAAACGGCACTAGGAAACAGACTGAGAACCCAGAATAAAAGTTTCTCCTGAAACCCGTTCCCACTGAGCTAGATGAACGAATGTCCCTCCACATGCACTGTTCTGAGAGATGTGTGTGTGAAAGCCGTCCATCACCTAGCTTGTTTACAGAATAAATTTTCCTTTCAGTTGCAAACTACAATCCATCCGTATATATGGGGAGGTACTAGCTCCAACTCTCATTTACATTGAAAATTGCAGGAACTTCAAACCGGCACTAGGAAACAGATTAAGAAACCAGAGAAAAAGTTTACCCTGCCACAATTTCCGTTTGTGCTAGATGAACGAACGTCTCTCCACATGCTCATTTCTGAGACATAATTGTGTATGAAAGCCGTCGTTCACCTAGCTTGATGGGAACACAAAATTCTTTTCAGTTGCAAACTACACTCAATAACTATATATGGGGAGGTTCTAGCTCCAACTCGGTTTTACAGTGTAAACTGCTGAAATTTCAAACTGGCACTAGGAAACAGACTGGGATTCCCGATTAAAAATTTCTACTGAAACCCGTTCCCAATTTGCTAGATGAACGAACGTCAATCCTAATGCCCAGTTCTTTGAAATAATTGTGTGAAAGCCGTCGTTCACCTAGCTTGATGGGAACACAAAGTTTCTTTTAAACTGCAAACTACACTTCATACATATATATGCGGATGTAAAAATTCCAACTCGATTTTACAGTGAAAACTGCAGGAACATCAAACCGGCACTAGGAAACAGACTGAAAACCCAGAATAAAAGTTTCTCCTGAAACCCGTTCCCAATGTGCTAGATGAACCAATGTCTCTCCACATGCACTGTTCTGAGAGATGTGTGTGTGAAAGCCGTCCATCACCTAGCTTGTTTACAGCATAAATTTTCCTTTCAGTGGCAAACTACAATCCATCCGTATATATGGGGAGGTACTAGCTCCAACTCGGTTTTACATTGAAAACTGCAGGAAATTCAAACCTGCTCTACGACACAGACTCAGAATCCAGAGAAAATTTTCTCCTGCAACCTGGTCCCTTTGTTCTAGATGAACGAATGTCTCTCCACATGCTCTTTTCTGAGAAATATTAGTGTGTTAAAGTTGTTCTTCACCTAACTTGCTGGTAACACAAAGTTCCTTTCCAGTTGAAATCTGCTACCCATACATATATATGGGGAGGTAGTAGCTCCAAATCGGTTTTACAGGGAAAACTTCAGGAACTTCAAACCAGCAATAGGAAACAGAACGAGAAACCAGAGTAAAATTTTCTCTTGCAAACCGTTCCCTTTTTGCTACATTAACGAACTTTCCTCCACATGCTCAGGTCTGAGAGATAAGTGTGTATGAAAGCCGACTTTCACCTAGCTTGATGGGAACACTATGTTTCTTTTCAGATGCAAACTACCATCCATAGATGTATATGGGGCGGTACTAGTTCCAACAAAATTTTACACTGAATACAGCAGTATAATCAAACCGGTACTAAGAAACAGACTTACAAAACAGAATAAAACTTTCTCCTGCAAACCGTTCCCTTTGTGCTAGGTGAGCGAACGTCTCTCCACATGCACATTTCTGAGAGATGTTTGTGTGAAAGCCGTCCTTCACCTAGTTGTTGGGAACACAAAGTTTCTTTTCAGTTGCAAACTACACTCCATACATATATATGGGTGAAGTAATAGATTCAACTCGGTTTTATAGTGAAAAATGCAGGAACTTCAAACCGGCACTAAGAAACACACTGTTAACCCAGATTAAAATATTCTCCTTAAAACCGTTCCCAATGTGCTAGATGAACGAAATTCTCTACACGTGCTCTGTTCTGAGAGATAAGTTTGTGTGTAAGCCGTCCATCACTTAACTTGTTGGCAACACAAAGTTTCTTTTCATTTGCAAATTACACTTCATAATAATCTATAGGGAAGTACAAGCTCAAACTCGATTTTACAGTGAAATCTGCAGGAACATCATACCGGGACTAGGAAACAGACTGAGAATCCAGAGTAAATGTTTCTACTGCAACCCAGTCCCTTTGTGCTATATGAATGAACGTCTCTCCACATGCTCAGTTCTGAGAGATAATTGTGTGAAAGCCGTCGTTCACCTAGCTTGAAGGGAACAGAAATTTCTTTTCAGTTGCAAACTACACTCCATAAATATATATGGGGAGTTTCTAGTTCCAACTGGGTTTTACAGTGTAAACTGCTGAAATTTCAAACCGGCACTAGGATACAGACTGGGATTCCCGATTAAAAATTTCTACTGAAACCCGTTCCCAATGTGCTAGATGAACGAACGTCAATCCTAATGCTCAGTTCTGGGAATTAATTGTGTGAAAGCCGTCGTTCACCTAGCTTGATGGGAACACAAAATTTCTTTTCTTTTGAAATTACAATCCATACATATATATTGGGAGGTTCTAGCTCCAACTCGGTTATACAGTGTAAACTGCTGAAACTTCAAACCAGCACTACGAAAATAACTGGTAACCCCGATTCAAATTTTCTACTGAAACACGTTCCCAATGTGCTAGATGAACGAACGTCTCTCCTCATGCTCAGTTCTGAGAGATAATTGTGTGAAAGCCGTCGTTCACCTAGCTTGATGGGAACACATATTTTCTTTTCAGTTGCAAAATACACTCCATAAATATGTATGGGGATGTACTAGCTCCAACTCGATTTTATAATGAAAACTGCAGGAACTTCAAACCGGCACTAGGAAACAGATTCAGAAACCAGAGTAAAAGTTTCTCCTACAAACCGTTCCATTTATGCTAGATGAACGAAAGTATGTCCACATGCTAAGTTCTGAGAGATAAGTGTGTGTGAAAGCCGAACTTCACTTGGCTTGTTAGGAACACAAAGTTTCTTTTCAGTTGCAAACTACACTCCATACATATATATGGGGGGTACTAGCTCCAACACGATTTCATAGTGAAACCTGCTGGAATTTCAAATCAGCACTAGGAAACAGACTGAGAACCCAGAGTAATAGTAGCTCCTACAACCCGTTCCATTTGTGCTAGATGAACGAAAGTCTGTCCACATGCTCAGTTCTGAGATATAAATGTGTGTAAAAGATGTCCTTCACCTAGCTTGATGGGAACACAAAGTTTCTTTTCATTAGCAAACTACACTTCATACATATATATGCGGAGGTCAAAACTCCAACTCGGTTTTAAGGTGAAAACTGCAGGAACATCAAAACGGCACTAGGAAACAGACTGAGAACCCAGAATAAAAGTTTCTCTTGAAACTCGTTCCCATTAAGCTAGATGAACGAATGTCCCTCCACATGCACTGTTCTGAGCGATGTGTGTGTGAAAGCCTCCCATCACCTAGCTTGTTTACAGAATAAATTTTCCTTTCAGTTGCAAACTACAATCCATCCGTATATATGGGGAAGTACTAGCTCCAACTCTCTTTTACATTGAAAATTGCAGGAACTTCAAACCGGCATTAGGAAACAGACTATGAATCCAGAGAAAAAGTTTCCCCTGCCAGCATTTCCGTTTGTGTTAGATGAACGAACGTCTCTCCACATGCACAGATTTGAGAGATGTTTGTGTGAAAGCCTTCCTTCACCTAGCTTGATGGGGACACAAAATTTCATTTCATTTGCGAACTACACTCCATACATATATATCGGGAATTAATAGATCCAAATCGGTTTTACACTGAAAAATGCAGGAAATTCAAACCGGCACTAGGAAACACAATGTTAACCCAGATTAAAAGTTTCTCCTTAAAACCGTTCCCAATGTGCTAGATGAACGAACGTCTCTACACGTGCTCTGTTCTGAGAGAAAATTGTTTGTGAAAGCCGTACATCACCCAGCTTGTTGGGAACACAAAGTTTCTTTTCAGTTGCAAACTACAACCCATAGTAATATATAGGGAAATACAAGCTCCAACTCGATTTTACAGAGTAAACTGCAGGAAATTCAAACCTGCTTTAGGAAACAGACTGAGAATCCAGAGTAAATATTTCTACTGCAACCCAGTCCCTTTTTGCTAGATGAACTAACGTCTCTCCACATGCTCATTTCTGAGAGATAACTGTGTATGAAAGCCGTCGTTCACCTAGCTTGATGTGAACACAAAGTTTCTTTTCAGTTGCAAACTACAGTCCATACATATATATGGGGAGGGACTAGCTCCAACTCTGTTTTACAGTGAAAATTGCAGGAAATTCAAACCGGCATAAGAAACAGATGGGTAACCCCGATTAAATGTTTCACCTGAAAACCATTCCCAATGTGCTAGATGAACGAACCTCTTTACACGTGCTCTGTTCTGAGAGATAATACTGTGTGAAAGCCGACTTTCAAAAATCTTGATGGGAAAACAAAGTTTCTTTTCATTTGCAAACTACACTCCTTATATTTTTATGGGAATGCAATCGCTCCAAATCGATTTTACAGTGAAAACTGCAGGAACGTCAAAACGGTCCTAGGAAACAGACTTATAAACCAGAGTTAAAGTTTCTCCTGCAACCCGTTCCCTTTGTGCTAGATGAACGAACTTCTCTCCACATGCTCAGTTCTGAGAGATATGTGTGTGTGAAAGCCGTCCTTCAACTCACTTGTTTGGAACACAAACTTTCTTTTCAGTTATAAACTACACACCATACATATATATGGCGTGGTACTAGCTCCACTCGGTTTTACAGTGAAAACTGCAGGAACTTCAAACCGGCACTAGGAAACAGACTGGGAACCCCGAATAAAAGTTTCCACTGAAACCCTTTCCCAATATGCTAGATGAACGAAACTCTCTACACGTGCTCTGTTATGAGAGATAAGTGTGTGTGAAAGCCATCGTTCACTTATCTTGATGGGAACAAAAAGTTTCTTTTCAGTTTCAAAATACACTGCATACACATTATATGGGATGATACTAGCTCCAACTCGGTTTTACAGTGAAAACTGCAGGAATTTCAAACCGGCACAAAGAAACACACTGAGAACCCAGAATAAAATTTTCCCTTGAAACCCGTTCCCTATGTGCGAGACGAACGAACGTCTCTACACGGACTATGTTCTGAGAGGTAAATGAGTGTTAAAGCCGAAGTTCACCTAGCTTTTTGGCAACACAAATTTCTTTGCATTTGCAAACTACACTCCATAATAATGTATAGGGAAGTACAATCTCCTACACGCTTTTACACTGAAATCTGCAGGAACATCATACCGGCACTAGGAAACAGACTGAGAATCCAGAGTAAATGTTTCTACTGCAACCCAGTCCCTTTGTGCTAGATGAATGATCGTCTCTCCACATGCTCATTTCTGAGACATTATTGTGTATGAAAGCCGTCGTTCACCTAGCTTGATGGGAACACAAAGTTCCTTTTCCGTTGCTAAATACACTCCATACATATATATGGGGAGGTACGATCTCGAACTCGGTTTTACAGTGAAAGCTGCAGGAACTTCAAACCGGCACTAGGAAACTGACTGGGAACACACAATGAATGTTTCTCCTGATAAACGTTCCCAATGAGATAGATGAACGAATATCTCTACACGTGCTCTATTCTGAGAGTCAAGTGTGTGTGAAAGCCAAATTTCACATAGATTGTTGGGTACACAAAGTTTCTTTTCAGTTGCAAATTACAATCCATACATATATATGGGGAGGTTCTAGCTCCAACTCGGTTTTACAGTGTAAACTGCTGAAACGTCAAACCGGCACTAAGAAACAGACTGGGAACCCCGATTAAAATTTTCTACTGAAACCCGTTCTCAATGTGCTAGATGAACGAAAGTCTCTCCTCAAGCTCAGTTCTGGGAGATAATTGTGTGAAAGCCGTCGTTCACCTACCTTGATGGGAACACAAATTTCTTTTCAGTTGCAAACTACACTTCATACATATATATGCGGAGGTAAAAACTCCAACTCGGTATTACAGTCAAAACTGCAGGAACATCAAACCGGCACTAGGAAACATACTGAGAACCCAGAATATATGTTTCTCCTGAAACCCGTTCCCATTGAGCTAGATGAACGAATGTCTCTCCACATGCACTGTTCTGAGAGATGTGTGTGTGAAAGCCGTCCATCACCTTGCTTGTTTACAGCATAAATTTTCCTTTCAGTTGCAAACTACAATCCATCCGTATATATGGGGAGATACTAGCGCCAACTCTCTGTTACATTGAAAATTGCAGGAACTTGAAACCGGCACTAGGAAACACACTAAGAAACCAGAGAAAAAGTTTCCCCTGACAACCATTCTGTTTGTGCTAGATGAACGAACGTCTCTCCACATGCACAAATTTGAGAGATGTTTGTGTGAAAGCCTTCCTTCACCTAGATTGATGGGAACACAAATTTTCTTTTCAGTTGCAAACAACACTCCATACATATATATGGGGAGGTAATAGATCCAAATCGGTTTTATAGTGAAAAATGCAGGATATTCAAACCGGCACTAGGAAACAGATTGTTAACCCAGATTAAAAGTTTCTCCTTAAAACCGTTCCCAATGTGCTAGATGAACGAACGTCTCTACACGTGCTCGGTTCTTAGAGAAAACTGTGTGTGAAAGCCGTACATCACCCAGCTTGTTGGGAACACAAAGTTTCTTTTCATTTGCAAAGAACACTCCATACATATAGATGGGGAGGTATAAGCTGCAACTCGGTTTTACATTGAAAACTGCAGGAACTTCAAACCGGACTAGGATAGACACTGAGAAACCAGAGGAGATGCTTCTCTTGCAACCCGGTCAATGTGCTAGATGAACGAACGTCTCACCTCATGCTCAGTTCTGAGAGATAATTGTGTGATAGCCGTCGTTCAACTCTCTTGATGGGAACACAAATTTTCTTTCCAGTTGCAAATTACAAACCATACATATATATGGGGAGGTTCTAGCTCCAACTCGGTTTTACAGTGTAAACTGATGAAACTTCAAACCGGCAGTAGGAAACAAACTGGGAAACCCGATTAAAATTTTCTACTGAAACCCGTTCCCAGTGTGCTAGATGAACGAACGTCTCTCCTCATGCTCAGTTCTGGGAGATTATTGTGTGAAATCCGTAATTCACGTAGCTTGATGGGAACACAAAATTTCTTTTCAGTTGCAAACTACACTTAATACATATATGTGGAGGTAAAAACTCCAACTCGGTTTTACAGTGAAAACTGAAGGAACATCAAATCGGCACTAGGACACAGTCTCAGAATACAGAGTAAAACTTTCCCTGCAACCCAGTCCCTTTCTGCTAGATGAACGAATGTCTCTCCACATGCTCAGTTCTGAGAAATATGTGTGTGTTAAAGCCGTACTTCACCTAGCTTGTTGGGAACACAAAGTTACTTTCCAGTTGAAATCTTCTACCCATACATATATATGGGGTGGTATTAGCTCCAAATCGGTTTTACAGGGAAAACTTCAGGAACTTCAAACCAGCAATAGGAAACAGAACGAGAAACCAGAGTAAATGTTTCCCCTGCAAACTGTTCGTTTTGTGCTACATGAACGAACGTCTCTCCACAAGCTCAGGTCTGAGAGATAAGTGTGTGTGAAAGCCGTCCTTCACGTAGCTTGTTGTGAACACAATGTTTCTTTTCAGTTGCAAACAACACTCCATTCTTATATATGGGGAGGTACTATTTCCAACACTGTTCTACACTGAATACAGCAGTATATTCAAACCGGCACTAGGAAACAGACTTAGAAACCAGAATAAAATTTTTTCCTGCAAACCGTTCCCTTTGTGCTTCATGAGCGAAGTCTCTCCACATGCACAGTTCTGTGAGATGTTTGTGTGAAAGCCGTCCTTCACCTAGTTGTTCGGAACAAAATGTATCTTTTCGGTTGCAAAATACACTCCATACATATATATGGGGAGGTAATAACTCCAACTCGGTTTTACAGTGAAAACTGCAGGAACTTCAAACCGGCACTAGGAAACAGACTGGGAAACCAGAATGAAAGTTTCTCCTGAAAACCGTTCCCATTTGGCTAGATGAACGAAAATCTCTACACGTGCTCTGTTCTGAGAGATATGTGTGTGTGAAAGCCGACTTTCACATACCTTGTTGGCAACACAATGTTTCTTTTCAGTTGCAAAATAAAACCAATACATATATATGGGGAGGTACTTGCTCCAAATCGGTTTTACAGTGTAAACTGTTGGAACTTAAAACTGGCACTAGAAAACAGACTGGGAACCCCGATTAAAATTTTCTTCTGAAACCCGTTCCCAATGTGCTAGATGAACGAACGTCAATCCTAATGCTCAGTTCTGGGAATTAATTGTGTGAAAGCCGTCGTTCACCTAGCTTGATGGGAACACAAAATTTCTTTTCTTTTGAAATTACAATCCATACATATATATTGGGAGGTTCTAGCTCCAACTCGGTTATACAGTGTAAACTGCTGAAACTTCAAACCAGCAATACGAAAATAACTGGTAACCCCGATTCAAATTTTCTACTGAAACACGTTCCCAATGTGCTAGATGAACGAACGTCTCTCCTCATGCTCAGTTCTGAGAGATAATTGTGTGAAAGCCGTCGTTCACCTAGCTTGATGGGAACACAAATTTCTTTTCAGTTGCAAACTACACTCCATAACTATATATGGGGAGGTACTAGCTCCAACTCGATTTTATAGTGAAAACTGCAGGATCTTCAAACCGGCACTAGGAAACACACTGAGAAACCAGAGCAAAAGTTGCTCCTACATCCAGTTCCATTTGTGCTAGATGAACGACAGTCTGTCTACATGCTCAGTTCTGAGAGAAAATTGTGTGTTAAAGCAGTCCTTCAACTAGCTTGATGGGAACACAAAGTTTCTTTTCAGTTGCAAACTACACTTCATACATATATATGCGGAGGTAAAAACTCCAACTCGGTTTTACAGTGAAAACTGCAGGAACATCAAAACGGCACTAGGAAACAGACTGAGAACCCAGAATAAAAGTTTCTCCTGAAACCCGTTCCCACTGAGCTAGATGAACGAATGTCCCTCCACATGCACTGTTCTGAGAGATGTGTGTGTGAAAGCCGTCCATCACCTAGCTTGTTTACAGAATAAATTTTCCTTTCAGTTGCAAACTACAATCCATCCGTATATATGGGGAGGTACTAGCTTCAACTCTCATTTACATTGAAAATTGCAGGAACTTCAAACCGGCACTAGGAAACAGACTAAGAAACCAGAGAAAATGTTAACCCTGCCACCCTTTCCGTTTGTGCTAGATGAACGAACGTCTCTCCACATGCTCATTTCTGAGACATAATTGTGTATGAAAGCCGTCGTTCACCTAGCTTGATGGGAACACAAAATTCTTTTCAGTTGCAAACTACACTCAATAACTATATATGGGGAGGTTCTAGCTCCAACTCGGTTTTACAGTGTAAACTGCTGAAATTTCAAACCGGCACTAGGAAACAGACTGGGATTCCCGATTAAAAATTTCTACTGAAACCCGTTCCCAATGTGCTAGATGAACGAACGTCTCTCCTCATGATAAGTTCTGGGAGATTATTGTGTGAAATCCGTAATTCACGTAGCTTGATGGGAACACAAAATTTCTTTTCAGTTGCAAACTACACTTCATACATATATGCGGAGGTAAAAACTCCAACTCGGTTTTACAGTGAAAACTGAAGGAACATCAAATCGGCACTAGGACACAGTCTCAGAATCCAGAGTAAAACTTTCTCCTGCAACCCAGTCCTTTTCTGCTAGATGAACGAATGTCTCTCCACATGCTCAGTTCTGAGAAATATGTGTGTGTTAAAGCCGTACTTCACCTAGCTTGTTGGGAACACAAAGTTACTTTCCAGTTGAAATCTTCTACCCATACATATATATGGGGTGGTATTAGCTCCAAATCGGTTTTACAGGGAAAACTTCAGGAACTTCAAACCAGCAATAGGAAACAGAACGAGAAACCAGAGTAAATGTTTCCCCTGCAAACTGTTCGTTTTGTGCTACATGAACGAACGTCTCTCCACAAGCTCAGGTCTGAGAGATAAGTGTGTGTGAAAGCCGTCCTTCACGTAGCTTGTTGTGAACACAATGTTTCTTTTCATTTGCAAACAACACTCCATTCTTATATATGGGGAGGTACTATTTCCAACACTGTTCTACACTGAATACAGCAGTATATTCAAACCGGCACTAGGAAACAGACTTAGAAACCAGAATAAAATTTTTTCCTGCAAACCGTTCCCTTTGTGCTTCATGAGCGAAGTCTCTCCACATGCACAGTTCTGTGAGATGTTTGTGTGAAAGCCGTCCTTCACCTAGTTGTTCGGAACAAAATGTATCTTTTCGGTTGCAAAGTACACTCCATAAGTATATATGGGGAGGTAATAACTCCAACTCGGTTTTACAGTGAAAACTGCAGGAACTTCAAACCGGCACTAGGAAACAGACTGGGAAACCAGAATGAAAGTTTCTCCTGAAAACCGTTCCCATTTGGCTAGATGAACGAATATCTCTACACGTGCTCTGTTCTGAGAGATATGTGTGTGTGAAAGCCGACTTTCACATACCTTGTTGGCAACACAATGTTTCTTTTCAGTTGCAAAATAAAACCAATACATATATATGGGGAGGTACTTGCTCCAAATCGGTTTTTACAGTGTAAACTGTTGGAACTTAAAACTGGCACTAGAAAACAGACTGGGAACCCCGATTAAAATTTTCTTCTGAAACCCGTTCCCAATGTGCTAGATGAACGAACGTCAATCCTAATGCTCACTTCTGGGAATTAATTGTGTGAAAGCCGTCGTTCACCTAGCTTGATGGGAACACAAAATTTCTTTTCTTTTGAAATTACAATCCATACATATATATTGGGAGGTTCTAGCTCCAACTCGGTTATACAGTGTAAACTGCTGAAAATTCAAACCAGCACTACGAAAATAACTGGTAACCCCGATTCAAATTTTCTACTGAAACACGTTCCCAATGTGCTAGATGAACGAACGTCTCTCCTCATGCTCAGTTCTGAGAGATAATTGTGTGAAAGCCGTCATTCACCTAGCTTGATGGGAACACAAATTTCTTTTCAGTTGCAAACTACACTCCATAACTATATATGGGGAGGTACTAGCTCCAACTCGATTTTATAGTGAAAACTGCAGGATCTTCAAACCGGCACTAGGAAACACACTGAGAAACCAGAGCAAAAGTTGCTCCTACATCCAGTTCCATTTGTGCTAGATGAACGAAAGTCTGTCTACATGCTCAGTTCTGAGAGAAAATTGTGTGTTAAAGCAGTCCTTCAACTAGCTTGATGGGAACACAAAGTTTCTTTTCAGTTGCAAACTACACTTCATAAATATATATGCGGAGGTAAAAACTCCAACTCGGTTTTACAGTGAAAACTGCAGGAACATCAAAACGGCACTAGGAAATAGACTGAGAACCCAGAATAAAAGTTTCTCCTGAAACCCGTTCCCACTGAGCTAGATGAACGAATGTCCCTCCACATGCACTGTTCTGAGAGATGTGTGTGTGAAAGCCGTCCATCACCTAGCTTGTTTACAGAATAAATTTTCCTTTCAGTTGCAAACTACAATCCATCCGTATATATGGGGAGGTACTAGCTCCAACTCTCATTTACATTGAAAATTGCAGGAACTTCAAACCGGCACTAGGAAACAGACTAAGAAACCAGAGAAAAAGTTAACCCTGCCACCCTTTCCGTTTGTGCTAGATGAACGAACGTCTCTCCACATGCTCATTTCTGAGACATAATTGTGTATGAAAGCCGTCGTTCACCTAGCTTGATGGGAACACAAAATTCTTTTCAGTTGCCAACTACACTCAATAACTATATATGGGGAGGTTCTAGCTCCAACTCGGTTTTACAGTGTAAACTGCTGAAATTTCAAACCGGCACTAGGAAACAGATTGGGATTCCCGATTAAAATTTCTACTGAAACCCGTTCCCAATGTGCTAGATGAACGAACGTCTCTCCTCATGATAAGTTCTGGGAGATTATTGTGTGAAATCCGTAATTCACGTAGCTTGATGGGAACACAAAATTTCTTTTCAGTTGCAAACTACACTTCATACATATATGCGGAGGTAAAAACTCCAACTCGGTTTTACAGTGAAAACTGAAGGAACATCAAATCGGCACTAGGACACAGTCTCAGAATACAGAGTAAAACTTTCTCCTGCAACCCAGTCCCTTTCTGCTAGATGAACGAATGTCTCTCCACATGCTCAGTTCTGAGAAATATGTGTTTGTGTTTAAGCCATCCTTCAGCTAGCTTGCTGGGAACACAAAGTTCCTTTTCAGTTGAAATCTGCTACCCATACATATATATGGGGAGGTAGTAGCTCCAAATCGGTTTTACAGGGAAAACTTCAGGAACTTCAAACCAGCAATAGGAAACAGAACGAGAAACAAGAGTAAAATTTTCTCTTGCAAACCGTTCCCTTTTTGCTACATTAACGAAATTTCCTCCACATGCTCAGGTCTGAGAGATAAGTGTGTATGAAAGCCGACTTTCACCTAGCTTGATGGGAACACTATGTTTCTTTTCAGATGCAAACTACCCTCCATAGATGTATATGGGGCGGTACTAGTTCCATCAAAATTTTACACTGAATACAGTAGTATAATCAAACCGGTACTAAGAAACAGACTTACAAAACAGAATAAAACTTTCTCCTGCAAACCGTTCCCTTTGAGCTAGGTGATCGAACGTCTCTCCACATGCATATTTCTGAGAGATGTTTGTGTGAAAGCCGTCCTTCACCTAGTTGTTGTTAACACAAAGTTTCTTTTCAGTTGCAAACTACACTCCATACATATATATGGGTGAAGTAATAGATTCAACTCGGTTTTATAGTGAAAAATGCAGGAACTTCAAACCGGCACTAAGAAACACACTGTTAACCCAGATTAAAATATTCTCCTTAAAACCGTTCCCAATGTGCTAGATGAACGAAATTCTCTACACGTGCTCTGTTCTGAGAGATAAGTTTGTGTGTAAGCCGTCCATCACTTAACTTGTTGGCAACACAACGTTTCTTTTCATTTGCAAACTACACTTCATAATAATCTGTAGGGAAGTACAAGCTCAAACTCGATTTTACAGTGAAATCTGCAGGAACATCATACCGGGACTAGGAAACAGACTGAGAATCCAGAGTAAATGTTTCTACTGCAACCCAGTCCCTTTGTGCTATATGAGTGAACGTCTCTCCACATGCTCAGTTCTGAGAGATAATTGTGTGAAAGCCGTCGTTCACCTAGCTTGATGGGAACAGAAATTTCTTTTCAGTTGCAAACTACACTCCATAAATATATATGGGGAGGTTCTAGTTCCAACTGGGTTTTACAGTGTAAACTGCTGAAATTTCAAACCGGCACTAGGAAACAGACTGGGATTCCCGATTAAAAATTTCTACTGAAACCCGTTCCCAATGTGCTAGATGAACGAACGTCTCTCCTCATGATAAGTTCTGGGAGATTATTGTGTGAAAGCCGTAATTCACCTAGCTTAATGGGAACACAAAGTATCTTTTCAGTTGCAAACTACACTTCATACATATATATGCGTAGGTAAAAACTCCAACACGGTTTTACAGTGAAAACTGCAGGAACATCAAACCGGCACTAGGACACAGACTCAGAATCCAGAGTAAAACTTTCCCTGCAACCCGGTCCCTTTGTTCTAGATGAACGAATGCCTCTCCACATGCTCAGTTCTGAGAAATATGTGTGTGTTAAAGCCGTACTTTACCTAACTTGTTGGGAACACAAAGTTCCTTTCCAGTTGAAATCTTTTACCCATACAAATATATGGGGATGTATTAGCTCCAAATCGGTTTTACAGGGAAAACTTCAGGAACTTCTTACCAGCAATAGGAAACAGAACAAGAAACCAGAGTAAATGTTTCCCCTGCAAACTGTTCGTTTTGTGCTACATGAATGAACGTCTCTCCACAAGCTCAGGTCTGAGAGATAAGTGTGTGTGAAAGCCATCCTTCACGTAGCTTGTTGGGAACACTATGTTTCTTTTCAGTTGCAAACTACACTCCATACTTATATATGGGGAGGTACTATTTCCAACACTGTTCTACACTGAATACAGCAGTAAATTCAACCCGGCACTAGGAAACAGACTTAGAAACCAGAATAAAATTTTTTCCTGCAAACCGTTCCCTTTGTGCTTCATGAGAGAAGTCTCTCCACATGCACAGTTCTGTGAGATGTTTGTGTGAAAGCCGTCCTTCACCTAGTTGTTCGGAACAAAATGTATCTTTTCCGTTGCAAAATACACTCCATACATATATATGGGGAGGTAATAACTCCAACTCGGTTTTACAGTGAAAACTGCAGGAACTTCAAACCGGCACTAGGAAACAGACTGGGAACCCAAAATGAAAGTTTCTCCTGAAAACCATTCCCATTGGGCTAGATGAACGAATATCTCTACACGTGCTCTGTTCTGAGAGATATGTGTGTGTGAAAGCCGACTTTCACATACCTTGTTGGCAACACAATGTTTCTTTTCAGTTGCAAAATAAAACCAATACATATATATGGGGAGGTACTAGCTCCAAATCGGTTTTACAGTGTAAACTGTTGGAACTTAAAACTGGCACTAGAAAACAGACTGGGAACCCCGATTAAAATTTTCTTCTGAAACCCGTTCCCAATGTGCTAGATGAACGAACGTCTCTTCACATGCTCAGTTCTGGGAGATAATTTTGTGAAAGCCGTCGTTCACCTAGCTTGCTGGGAACACAAAGATTCTTTTCATTTGCAAACTACACGCCATAATAATATATAGGTAAGTACAAGCTCAAACTCGATTTTACAATGAAATCTGCAGGAACATCATACAGGCACTAGGAAACAGAAAGAGAAACAATAGTAAATGTTTCTATTGCAACCCAGTCCCTTTGTGCTAGATGAACGAACGTTTCTCCACATGCTCAATTCTCAGAAATAATTGTGAATGAAAGCCGTCGTTCACCAAGCTTGATGGGAACACAAAGTTTCTTTTAAGTTGCCAATTACAATCCATACATATATATGGGGAGGTTCTAGCTCCAACTCGGTTTTACAGTGTAAACTGATGAAACTTCAAACCGGCACTAAGAAACAGACTGGGAACCCCGATTAAAATTTTCTACTGAAACCCGTTCCCAATGTGCTAGATGAACGAATGTCTCTCCTCATGCTCAGTTCTGGGAGATTATTGTGTGAAAGCCGTCCTTCACCTAGCTTGATGGGAACACAAAATTTCTTTTCAGTTGCAAACTACACTTCATACATATATATGCGGAGGTAAAAACTCCAACTCGGTTTTACAGTGAAAACTGCAGGAACATCAAACCGGCACTAGGAAACAGACTGAGAACCCAGAATAAATGTTTCACCTGAAACCCGTTACCATTGAGCTAGATGAACGAATGTCTCTCCACATGCATAGTTCTGAGAGATGTGTGTGTGAAAGCCGTCCATCACCTAGCTTGTTTACAGAATAAATTTTCCTTTCAGTTGCAAACTACAATCCATCCGTATATATGGGGAGATACTAGCTCCAACATTCTTTTACATTGAAATTTGGAGGAACTTGAAACCGGCACTAGGAAACAGACTAGGAAAGCAGATTAAATTTTTCTACTGAAAACCGTTCCCAATGTGCTAGAAGAACGAAAGTCTCTCCACATGTTCAGTTCTGAAATATAATTGTGTTTGAAAGCCGTCGTTCACTTGGCTTGCTGGGAACAGAAAGTTCCTTTTCAGTTGCAAACTACACTCCATACATATATATGGGGAGGTTCTAGCTCCAACTCGGTTTTATAGTGAAAACTGCAGGATCTTCAAACTGACACTAGGAAACACACTGAGAAACCAGAGTAAAAGTTGCTCCTACATCCCGTTCCATTTGTGCTAGATGAACGATAGTTGTCTACAGGCTCATTTCTGAGAGAAAACTGTGTTAAAGCCGTCCTTCAACTAGCTTGATGGGAACACAAAATTTCTTTTCATTTGCAACTACACTTCATACATATATATGCGGAGGTAAAAACTCCAACTCGGTTTTACAGTGAAAACTGCAGGAACATCAAACCGGCACTAGGAAACAGACTGAGAACCCAGAATAATACTTTCTCCTGAAACCCGATCCTATTGAGCTAGATGAACGAATGTCTCTCCACATGCACTGTTCTGAGAGGTGTGTGTGTGAAAGCCGTCCATCACCTAGCTTGTTTACAGCATAAATATTCCTTTCAGTTGCAAACTACAATCCATCCGTATATATGGGGAAGTACTAGCTCCAACTCTCTTTTACATTGAAAATTGCAGGAACTTCAAACCGGCATTAGGAAACAGACTATGAATCCAGAGAAAAAGTTTCCCCTGCCAGCATTTCCGTTTGTGTTAGATGAACGAACGTCTCTCCACATGCACAGATTTGAGAGATGTTTGTGTGAAAGCCTTCCTTCACCTAGCTTGATGGGGACACAAAATTTCATTTCATTTGCGAACTACACTCCATACATATATATCGGGAGGTAATAGATCCAAATCGGTTTTACACTGAAAAATGCAGGAAATTCAAACCGGCACTAGGAAACACACTGTTAACCCAGATTAAAAGTTTCTCCTTAAAACCGTTCCCAAAGTGCTAGATGAACGAACGTCTCTACACGTGCTCTGTTCTGAGACAAAATTGTTTGTGAAAGCCGTACATCAACCAGCTTGCTGGGAACACAAAGTTTCTTTTCAGTTGCAAACTACAACCCATAATAATATATAGGGAAATACAAGCTCCAACTCGATTTTACAGAGTAAACTGCAGGAAATTCAAACCTGCATTAGGAAACAGACTGAGAATCCAGAGTAAATATTTCTACTGCAACCCAGTCCCTTTTAGCTAGATGAACTAACGTCTCTCCACATGCTCATTTCTGAGAGATAACTGTGTATGAAAGCCGTCGTTCACATAGCTTGATGGGAAAACAATGTTTCTTTAGAGTTGCAATCTACACTCCATACATATATATGGGGAAGTACTAGTTACAACTCGGTTTTACAGTGAAAACTGCAGGAACTTCATACAGGCAGTCGGAAATAAAATGAGAACCCAGATTAAAAGTTTCTCTTGAAACCCGTTCCCAAAGTGGTAGATGAACAAACGTCTCTCCACATGCACTGTTCTGTGGGATAAGTGTGGGTGAAAACCTTCCATCATATAGCTTGTTGGAAGCACAAAGTTTCCTTTCATTTGAAAACTACAGACCATATGTATTTATGGGGAGGTACTAGCTCCAACTCGGTTTTACATTGAAAACTGCAGGAACTTCAAACCTGCTCTAGGACACAGACTCAGAATCCAGAGTAAAAGTTTCTCCTGCAACCCGGTCCCTTTGTGCTAGATGAACGAACGTCTCTCAACATGCTCAGTTCTGAGAAATAATTGTGTGTTAAAGCCGTCATTCACCTAGCTTGTTGGAAACACAAAGTTTCTTTCCAGTTGTGAATTACACTCCATACATATATATGGGGAGGTACTAGCTCCAGCTCGGTTTTACAGTGAAAACTGCAGGAACTTCAAACCGGCACTAGGAAACAGACTGGGAACCCCGAATAAAAGTTTCTCCTGAAACCCGTTCTCAATGTGCTAGATGAACGAACATCGCTACATGTGCTCTGTTCTGAGACATAAGTGTGTGTGAAAGCCATCTTTCACTTAGCTTGATGGGAACACAAAGTTTCTTTTCAATTTCAAAATACAATCCATACACATTTTATTGGATGATACTAGCTCCAACTCGATTTTATAGTGAAATCTGCAGGAACTTCAAACCGGCCCTAGGAAACTGACTGAGGAACAAGATTATAAGTATCCCCTACAACATTTTCCCTTTGTGCTAGATGAACGAACGTCTGTCCCCATGCTCATTTCTGAGAGATATGTGTGTGTGAAAGCCGCCCTTCACCTAGCTTGTTGGGAACACAAAGTTCCTTTCAGTTGCAAACTACACTCCATACATATACATGGGGAGATACTAGCTCCAACTCGGTTTTACAAAGAAAACAGCAGGAACTTCACACCGGCACTAGGAAACAGACTGAGAGACTAGATTTTAAGTTTCTCCTGAAACCCATTCCCAATGTGCTAGATGAACGAATGTCCCTCCACATGCACTGTTCTGAGAGATGTGTGTGTGAAAGCCATCCATCACCTAGCTTGTTTACAGAATAAATTTTCCTTTCAGTTGCAAACTACAATCCATCCGTATATATGGGGAGGTACTAGCTCCAACTCTCATTTACTTTGAAAATTGCAGGAACTTCAAACCGGCATTAGGAAACAGATTAAGAAACCAGAGAAAAAGTTTACCCTGCCAACCTTTCCGTTTGTGCTAGATGAACGAACGTCTCTCCACATGCTCATTTCTGAGACATAATTGTGTATGAAAGCCGTCGTTCACCTAGCTTGATGGGAACACAAAATTCTTTTCAGGTGCAAACTACACTCAATAACTATATATGGGGAGGTTCTAGCTCCAACTCGGTTTTACAGTGTAAACTGCTGAAATTTCAAACTGGCACTAGGAAACAGACTGGGATTCCCGATTAAAAATTTCTACTGAAACCCGTTCCCAATTTGCTAGATGAACGAACTTCAATCCTAATGCTCAGTTCTGGGAAATAATTGTGTGAAAGCCGTCGTTCACCTAGCTTGATGGGAACACAAAGTTTCTTTTAAGCTGCAAACTACACTTCATACATATATATGCGAAGGTAAAAACTCCAACTCGGTTTTACAGTGAAAACTGCAGGAACATCAAAACGGCACTAGGAAACAGACTGAGCACCCAGAATAAAAGTTTCTCCTGAAACCCGTTCCCACTGAGCTAGATGAACGAATGTCCCTCCACATGCACTGTTCTGAGAGATGTGTGTGTGAAAGCCATCCATCACCTAGCTTGTTTACAGAATAAATTTTCCTTTCAGTTGCAAACTACAATCCATCCGTATATATGGGGAGGTACTAGCTCCAACTCTCATTTACTTTGAAAATTGCAGGAACTTCAAACCGGCATTAGGAAACAGATTAAGAAACCAGAGAAAAAGTTTACCCTGCCAACCTTTCCGTTTGTGCTAGATGAACGAACGTCTCTCCACATGCTCATTTCTGAGACATAATTGTGTATGAAAGCCGTCGTTCACCTAGCTTGATGGGAACACAAAATTCTTTTCAGGTGCAAACTACACTCAATAACTATATATGGGGAGGTTCTAGCTCCAACTCGGTTTTACAGTGTAAACTGCTGAAATTTCAAACTGGCACTAGGAAACAGACTGGGATTCCCGATTAAAAATTTCTACTGAAACCCGTTCCCAATTTGCTAGATGAACGAACGTCAATCCTAATGCTCAGTTCTGGGAAATAATTGTGTGAAAGCCGTCGTTCACCTAGCTTGATGGGAACACAAAGTTTCTTTTAAGCTGCAAACAACACTTCATACATATATATGCGAAGGTAAAAACTCCAACTCGGTTTTACAGTGAAAACTGCAGGAACATCAAAACGGCACTAGGAAACAGACTGAGCACCCAGAATAAAAGTTTCTCCTGAAACCCGTTCCCACTGAGCTAGATGAACGAATGTCCCTCCACATGCACTGTTCTGAGAGATGTGTGTGTGAAAGCCATCCATCACCTAGCTTGTTTACAGAATAAATTTTCCTTTCAGTTGCAAACTACAATCCATCCGTATATATGGGGAGGTACTAGCTCCAACTCTCATTTACTTTGAAAATTGCAGGAACTTCAAACCGGCATTAGGAAACAGATTAAGAAACCAGAGGAAAGTTTACCCTGCCACCCTTTCCGTTTGTGCTAGATGAACGAACGTCTCTCCACATGCTCATTTCTGAGACATAATTGTGTATGAAAGCCGTCGTTCACCTAGCTTGATGGGAACACAAAATTCTTTTCAGGTGCAAACTACACTCAATAACTATATATGGGGAGGTTCTAGCTCCAACTCGGTTTTACAGTGTAAACTGCTGAAATTTCAAACTGGCACTAGGAAACAGACTGGGATTCCCGATTAAAAATTTCTACTGAAACCCGTTCCCCAATTTGCTAGATGAACGAACGTCAATCCTAATGCTCAGTTCTGGGAAATAATTGTGTGAAAGCCGTCGTTCACCTAGCTTGATGGGAACACAAAGTTTCTTTTAAGCTGCAAACTACACTTCATACATATATATGCGGATGTAAAAATTCCAACTCGATTTTACAGTGAAAATTGCAGGAACATCAAACCGGCACTAGGAAACATACTGAGAACCCAGAATAAAAGTTTCTCCTGAAACCCGTTCCCAATGTGCTAGATGAACCAATGTCTCTCCAAATGCACTGTTCTGAGTGATGTGTGTGTGCAAGCCGTCCATCACCTAGCTTGTTTACAGCATAAATTTTCCTTTCAGTTGCAAACTACAATCCATCCGTATATATGGGGAGGTACTAGCTCCAACTCGGTTTTACATTGAAAACTGCAGGAAATTCAAACCGGCTATAGGACACAGACTCAGAATCCAGAGTAAAATTTTCTCCTGCAACCTGGTCCCTTTGTTCTAGATGAACGAATGTCTCTCCACATGCTCTTTTCTGAGAAATATTAGTGTGTTAAAGTTGTTCTTCACCTAACTTGCTGGTAACACAAAGTTCCTTTCCAGTTGAAATCTGCTACCCATACATATATATGGGGAGGCAGTAGCTCCAAATCGGTTTTACAGGGAAAACTTCAGGAACTTCAAACCAGCAATAGGAAACAGAACGAGAAACCAGAGTAAAAGTTTCCCGAGCAAAACCGTTCCCTTTTTGCTACATTAACGAACTTTCCTCCACATGCTCATGTCTGAGAGATAAGTGTGTATGAAAGCCGACTTTCACCTAGCTTGATGGGAACACTATGTTTCTTTTCAGATGCCAACTACCCTCCATAGATGTATATGGGGCGGTACTAGTTCCAACAAAATTTTACACTGAATACAGCAGTATAATCAAACCGGTACTAAGAAACAGACTTACAAAACAGAATAAAACTTTCTCCTGCAAACCGTTCCCTTTGTGCTAGGTGAGCGAACGTCTCTCCACATGCACATTTCTGAGAGATGTTTGTGTGAAAGCCGTCCTTCACCTAGTTGTTGGGAACACAAAGTTTCTTTTCAGTTGCAAACCTACACTCCATACATATATATGGGTGAAGTAATAGATTCAACTCGGTTTTATAGTGAAAAATGCAGGAACTTCAAACCGGCACTAAGAAACACACTGTTAACCCAGATTAAAATATTCTCCTTAAAACCGTTCCCAATGTGCTAGATGAACGAAATTCTCTACACGTGCTCTGTTCTGAGAGATAAGTTTGTGTGTAATCCGTCCATCACTTAACTTCTTGGCAACACAAAGTTTCTTTTCATTTGCAATTACACTTCATATAATATCTATAGGGAAGTACAAGCTCAAACTCGATTTTACAGTGAAATCTGCAGGAACATCATACCGGACTAGGAAACAGACTGAGAATCCAGAGTAAATGTTTCTACTGCAACCCAGTCCCTTTGTGCTATATGAATGAACGTCTCTCCACATGCTCAGTTCTGAGAGATAATTGTGTGAAAGCCGTCGTTCACCTAGCTTGATGGGAACAGAAATTTCTTTTCAGTTGCAAACTACACTCCATAAATATATATGGGGAGGTTCTAGCTCCAACTCGGTTTTACAGTGTAAACTGCTGAAATTTCAAACCGGCACTAGGAAACAGACTGGGATTTCCCGATTAAAAATTTCTACTGAAACCCGTTCCCAATGTGCTAGATGAACGAACGGTCAATCCTAATGCTCAGTTCTGGGAATTAATTGTGTGAAAGCCGTCGTTCACCTAGCTTGATGGGAACAAAAAATTTCTTTTCTTTTGAAATTACAATCCATACATATATATTGGGAGGTTCTAGCTCCAACTCGGTTATACAGTGTAAACTGCTGAAACTTCAAACCAGCAATACGAAAATAACTGGTAACCCCGATTCAAATTTCTACTGAAACACGTTCCCAATGTGCTAGATGAACGAACGTCTCTCCTCATGCTCAGTTCTGAGAGATAATTGTGTGAAAGCCGTCGTTCAACTAGCTTGATGGGAACACAAATTTCTTTTCAGTTGCAAACTACACTCCATAACTATATATGGGGAGGTACTAGCTCCAACTCGATTTATAGTGAAAACTGCAGGATCTTCAAACCGGCACTAGGAAACACACTGAGAAACCAGAGCAAAAGTTGCTCCTACATCCCGTTCCATTTGTGCTAGATGAACGAAAGTCTGCCTACATGCTCAGTTCTGAGAGAAAATTGTGTGTTAAAGCCGTCCTTCAACTAGCTTGATGGGAACACAAAGTTTCTTTTCAGTTGCAAACTACACTTCATACATATATATGCGGAGGTAAAAACTCCAAATCGGTTTTACAGTGAAAACTGCAGGAACATCAAAACGGCACTAGGAAACAGACTGAGAACCCCGAATAAAAGTTTCTCCTGAAACCCGTTCCCACTGAGCTAGATGAACGAATGTCCCTCCACATGCACTGTTCTGAGAGACGTGTGTGTGAAAGCCGTCCATCACCTAGCTGTTTACAGAATAAATTTTCCTTTCAGTTGCAAACTACAATCCATCCGTATATATGGGGAGGTACTAGCTCCAACTCTCATTTACTTTGAAATTGCAGGAACTTCAAACCGGCACTAGGAAACAGATAAGAAACCAGAGAAAAAGTTTACCCTGCCACCCTTTCCGTTTGTGCTAGATGAACGAACGTCTCTCCACATGCTCATTTCTGAGACATAATTGTTGTATGAAAGCCGTCGTTCAACTAGCTTGATGGGAACACAAAATTCTTTTCAGTTGCAAACTACACTCAATAACTATATATGGGGAGGTTCTAGCTCCAACTCGGTTTTACAGTGTAAACTGCTGAAATTTCAAACTGGCACTAGGAACAGACTGGGATTCCCGATTAAAAATTTCTACTGAAACCCGTTCCCAATGTGCTAGATGAACGAACGTCAATCCTAATGCTCAGTTCTGGAAATAATTGTGTGAAAGCCGTCGTTCACCTAGCTTGATGGGAACACAAAATTTCTTTAAGCTGCAAACTACACTTCATACATATATATGCGGATGTAAAAATTCCAACTCGATTTTACAGTGAAAACTGCAGGAACATCAAACCGGCACTAGGAAACAGACTGAGAACCCAGAATAAAAGTTTCTCCTGAAACCCGTTCCCAATGTGCTAGATGAACCAATGTCTCTCCACATGCACTGTTCTGAGAGATTTGTGTGTGAAAGCCGTCCATCACCTAGCTTGTTTACAGCATAAATTTTCCTTTCAGTTGCAAACTACAATCCATCCGTATATATGGGGAGGTACTAGCTCCAACTCGGTTTTACATTGAAAACTGCAGGAAATTCAAACCGGCTATAGAACACAGACTCAGAATCCAGAGTAAAATTTTCTCCTGCACCTGGTCCCTTTGTTCTAGATGAACGAATGTCTCTCCACATGCTCTTTTCTGAGAAATATTAGTGTGTTAAAAGTTGTTCTTCACCTAACTTGCTGGTAACACAAAGTTCCTTTCCAGTTGAAATCTGCTACCCATACATATATATGGGGAGGCAGTAGCTCCAAATCGGTTTTTACAGGGAAAACTTCAGGAAATTCAAACCAGCAATAGGAAACAGAACGAGAAACCAGAGTAAAAGTTTCCCGCGCAAAACCGTTCATTTTGTGCTACATGAACGAACGTCTCTCCACAAGCTCAGGTCTGAGAGATAAGTGTGTGTGAAAGCTGTCCTTCACGTAGCTTGTTGGGAAAACTATGTTTCTTTTCAGTTGCAAACTACACTCCATACAAATACATAGGGAGGTACAAGTTCCAACACTCTTTTACACTGAATATAGCAATAAATTCAAACCGGCACTAGGAAACAAACTTAGAAACCAGAATAAAACTTTCTCATGCAAAACCGTTCCCTTGGTGCTAGATGAGCGAACGTCTCTCCACATGCACAGTTCTGAGAGATGTTTGTGTGAAAGCCGTCTTTATCCTAGTTGTTGGGAACACAATGTTTCTTTTCAGATGCAATATACACTCATTACATATATATGGGGAGGTAATAGCTCCAACTCGGTTTTACAGTGAAAACTGCAGGAACTTCAAAACGAGACTAGGAAACACACTGGGAACCCAGAATGTAAGTTTCTCCTGAAACCAGTTCCCATTGTGCTAGATGAACGAATATCTCTACACGTGCTCTGTTCTGAGAGATATGTGTGTGTGAAAGCCGAACTTCACATAGCTTGTTGGCAACACAATGTTTCTTTCCAGTTGCAAATTAAAATCAATACATATATATGGGGAGGGTACTAGCTCCAAATCGGTTTTACAGTGTAAACTGCTGGAACTTAAAACGGCACTAGGAAACACACTCGGAACCCCGAATAAATTTTCTACTTAAACCCGTTCCCAATGTGCTAGTTGAACGAATGTCTCTCCACATGCTCATTTCTGAGAGATAGTTGTGTATGAAAGCCGTCATTCACCTAGCTTGATGGGAACACAAACTTTCTTTTCAGTTGCAAAATACACTCCATAAATATGTATGGGGATGTACTAGCTCCAACTCGATTTATAGTGAAAACTGCAGGAACTTCAAACCGCTCTAGGAAACAGATTCAGAAACCAGAGTAAAAGTTTCTCCTACAAACCGTTCCATTTATGCTAGATGAACGAAGTATGTCCACATGCTAAGTTCTGAGAGATAAGTGTGTGTGAAAGCCGTACTTCACTTGGCTTGTTGGGAACACAAAGTTCTTTTCAGTTGCAAACTACACTCCATACATATATATGGGGAGGTACTAGCTCCAACACGATTTCATAGTGAAACCTGCTGGAATTTCAAATCAGCACTAGGAAACAGACTGAGAAACCAGAGTAATAGTAGCTCCTACAACCCGTTCCATTTGTGCTAGATGAACGAAAGTCTGTCCACATGCTCAGTTCTGAGATATAAATGTGTGTAAAAGATGTCCTTCACCTAGCTTGATTGGAACACAAAGTTTATTTTCAGTTGCAAACTACACTTCATACATATATATGCGGAGGTCAAAACTCCAACTCGGTTTTAAGGTGAAAACTGCAGGAACATCAAAACGGCACTAGGAAACAAACTGAGAACCCAGAATAAAAGTTTCTCTTGAAACCCGTTCCCATTAAGCTAGATGAACGAATGTCCCTCCACATGCACTGTTCTGAGCGATGTGTGTGTGAAAGCCGTCCATCACCTAGCTTGTTTACAGAATAAATTTTCCTTTCAGTTGCAAACTACAATCCATCCGTATGATATGGGGAAGTACTAGCTCCAAATCTCTTTTACATTGAAAATTGCAGGAACTTCAAACCGGCATTAGGAAACAGACTATGAATCCAGAGAAAAAGTTTCCCCTGCCAGCATTTCCGTTTGTGTTAGATGAACGAACGTCTCTCCACATGCACAGATTTGAGAGATGTTTGTGTGAAAGCCTTCCTTCACCTAGCTTGATGGGGACACAAAATTTCATTTCATTTGCGAACTACACTCCATACATATATATCGGGAGGTAATAGATCCAAATCGGTTTTACACTGAAAAATGCAGGAAATTCAAACCGGCACTAGGAAACACACTGTTAACCCAGATTAAAAGTTTCTCCTTAAAACCGTTCCCAAGTGCTAGATGAACGAACGTCTCTACACGTGCTCTGTTCTGAGACAAAATTGTTTGTGAAAGCCGTACATCAACCAGCTTGCTGGGAACACAAAGTTTCTTTTCAGTTGCAAACTACAACCCATAATAATATATAGGGAAATACAAGCTCCAACTCGATTTTACAGAGTAAACTGCAGGAAATTCAAACCTGCATTAGGAAACAGACTGAGAATCCAGAGTAAATATTTCTACTGCAACCCAGTCCCTTTTAGCTAGATGAACTAACGTCTCTCCACATGCTCATTTCTGAGAGATAACTGTGTATGAAAGCCGTCGTTCACATAGCTTGATGGGAAAACAATGTTTCTTTAGAGTTGCAATCTACACTCCATACATATATATGGGGAAGTACTAGTTACAACTCGGTTTTACAGTGAAAACTGCAGGAACTTCATACAGGCAGTCGGAAATAAAATGAGAACCCAGATTAAAAGTTTCTCTTGAAACCCGTTCCCAAAGTGGTAGATGAACAAACGTCTCTCCACATGCACTGTTCTGTGGGATAAGTGTGGGTGAAAACCTTCCATCATATAGCTTGTTGGAAGCACAAAGTTTCCTTTCATTTGAAAACTACAGACCATATGTATTTATGGGGAGGTACTAGCTCCAACTCGGTTTTACATTGAAAACTGCAGGAACTTCAAACCTGCTCTAGGACACAGACTCAGAATCCAGAGTAAAAGTTTCTCCTGCAACCCGGTCCCTTTGTGCTAGATGAACGAACGTCTCTCAACATGCTCAGTTCTGAGAAATAATTGTGTGTTAAAGCCGTCATTCACCTAGCTTGTTGGAAACACAAAGTTTCTTTCCAGTTGTGAATTACACTCCATACATATATATGGGGAGGTACTAGCTCCAGCTCGGTTTTACAGTGAAAACTGCAGGAACTTCAAACCGGCACTAGGAAACAGACTGGGAACCCCGAATAAAAGTTTCTCCTGAAACCCGTTCTCAATGTGCTAGATGAACGAACATCGCTACATGTGCTCTGTTCTGAGACATAAGTGTGTGTGAAAGCCATCTTTCACTTAGCTTGATGGGAACACAAAGTTTCTTTTCAATTTCAAAATACAATCCATACACATTTTATTGGATGATACTAGCTCCAACTCGATTTTATAGTGAAATCTGCAGGAACTTCAAACCGGCCCTAGGAAACTGACTGAGGAACAAGATTATAAGTATCCCCTACAACATTTTCCCTTTGTGCTAGATGAACGAACGTCTGTCCCCATGCTCATTTCTGAGAGATATGTGTGTGTGAAAGCCGCCCTTCACCTAGCTTGTTGGGAACACAAAGTTCCTTTTCAGTTGCAAACTACACTCCATACATATACATGGGGAGATACTAGCTCCAACTCGGTTTTACAAAGAAAACAGCAGGAACTTCACACCGGCACTAGGAAACAGACTGAGAGACTAGATTTTAAGTTTCTCCTGAAACCCATTCTCAATGTGCTAGATGAACTGAACGTCTCTACACGTGCTCTGTTCTGAGAGATAAGTGCGTGTGAAAGCCGTCCATCACCTAGCTTGTTGGCAACACAAAGTTTCTTTTCATTTGCAAACTACACTTCATAATAATATATGGGGAAGTACAAGCTCCAACTCAGTTTTTACAGTGAAATCTTCAGTAACTTTATTCCGGCACTAGGAAACAGACTGAGAAACCAGAGTGAAAGTTGCTCCTACAACCCGTTCCATTCGTGCTAGATGAACAAAAGTCTGTCCCCTATGCTCAGTTCTGAGAGATTATTGTTTGTAAAAGCCGTTCTTAACCTAGCTTGATGGGAACACAAACTTTCTTTTCAGTTGCCAACTACACTTCTTACATTTACATGCGGAGGAAATAACTCCAACTCTGTTTTACAGTGAAAAATGCGGGAACATCAAACCGGCATTAGGAAACAGACTGAGAACCCAGAATAAAATTTTCTCCTGAAACCCGTTACCATTGAGCTAGATGAACGAATGTCTCTCCACATGCACTTTTCTGAGAGATGTGTGTGTGAAAGCCGTCCATCAACTAGCCTGTTTACAGCATAAATTTTCCTTTCAGTTGCAAACTACAATCCACCCCTATATATGGGGAGGTACCAGCTCCAACTAGGTTTTACATTGAAAACTGCAGGAACTTCAAACCTGCTCTAAGACACAGACTCAGAATCCAGAGTAAAAGTTTCTCCTGCAACCCGGGCTCATTGAGCTAGATGAACGAACGTCTCTCCACATGCTCAGTTCTGAGAAATATGTGTTTGTGTTTAAGCCAGTCCTTCAGCTAGCTTGCTGGGAACACAAAGTTCCTTTTCAGTTGAAATCTGCTACCCATACATATATATGGGGAGGTAGTAGCTCCAAATCGGTTTTACAGGGAAAACTTCAGGAACTTCAAACCAGCAATAGGAAACAGAACGAGAAACAAGAGTAAAAGTTTCTCTTGCAAACCGTTCCCTTTATGCTACATTAACGAACTTTCCTCCACATGCTCAGGTCTGAGAGATAAGTGTGTATGAAAGCCGACTTTCACCTAGCTTGATGGGAACACTATGTTTCTTTTCAGATGCAAACTACCCTCCATAGATGTATATTGGGCGGTACTAGTTCCAACAAAATTTTACACTGAATACAGCAGTATAATCAAAACGGTACTAAGAAACAGACTTACAAAACAGAATAAAACTTTCTCCTGCAAACTGTTCCCTTTGTGCTAGGTGAGCGAACGTCTCTCCACATGCACATTTCTGAGAGATGTTTGTGTGAAAGCCGTCCTTCACCTAGTTGTTGGGAACACAAAGTTTCTTTTCAGTTGCAAACTACACTCCATACATATATATGGGTGAAGTAATAGATTCAACTCGGTTTTATAGTGAAAAATGCAGGAACTTCAAACCGGCACTAAGAACCACACTGTTAACCCAGATTAAAATATTCTCCTTAAAACCGTTCCCAATGTGCTAGATGAACGAAATTCTCTACACGTGCTCTGTTCTGAGAGATAAGTTTGTGTGTAAGCCGTCCATCACTTAACTTGTTGGCAACACAAAGTTTCTTTTCATTTGCAAATTACACTTCATAATAATCTATAGGGAAGTACAAGCTCAAACTCGATTTTACAGTGAAATCTGCAGGAACATCATACCGGGACTAGGAAACAGACTGAGAATCCAGAGTAAATGTTTCTACTGCAACCCAGTCCCTTTGTGCTATATGAATGAACGTCTCTCCACATGCTCAGTTCTGAGAGATAATTGTGTGAAAGCCGTCGTTCACCTAGCTTGATGGGAACAGAAATTTCTTTTCAGTTGCAAACTACACTCCATAAATATATATGGGGAGGTTCTAGCTCCAACTCGGTTTTACAGTGTAAACTGCTGAAATTTCAAACCGGCACTAGGAAACAGACTGGGATTCCCGATTAAAAATTTCTACTGAAACCCGTTCCCAATGTGCTAGATGAACGAACGTCAATCCTAATGCTCAGTTCTGGGAATTAATTGTGTGAAAGCCGTCGTTCACCTAGCTTGATGGGAACACAAAATTTCTTTTCTTTTGAAATTACAATCCATACATATATATTGGGAGGTTCTAGCTCCAACTCGGTTATACAGTGTAAACTGCTGAAACTTCAAACCAGCAATACGAAAATAACTGGTAACCCCGATTCAAATTTTCTACTGAAACACGTTCCCAATGTGCTAGATGAACGAACGTCTCTCCTCATGCTCAGTTCTGAGAGATAATTGTGTGAAAGCCGTCGTTCACCTAGCTTGATGGGAACACAAATTTCTTTTCATTTGCAAACTACACTCCGTAACTATATATGGGGAGGTACTAGCTCCAACTCGATTTTATAGTGAAAACTGCAGGATCTTCAAACCGGCACTAGGAAACACACTGAGAAACCAGAGCAAAAGTTGCTCCTACATCCAGTTCCATTTGTGCTAGATGAACGAAAGTCTGTCTACATGCTCAGTTCTGAGAAAAAATTGTGTGTTAAAGCCGTCCTTCAACTAGCTTGATGGGAACACAAAGTTTCTTTTCAGTTGCAAACTACACTTCATACATATATATGCGGAGGTAAAAACTCCAAATCGGTTTTACAGTGAAAACTGCAGGAACATCAAACCGGCACTAGGAAACAGACTGAGAACCCAGAATAAATGTTTCACCTGAAACCCGTTACCATTGAGCTAGATGAACGAATGTCTCTCCACATGCATAGTTCTGAGAGATGTGTGTGTGAAAGCCGTCCATCACCTAGCTTGTTTACAGAATAAATTTTCCTTTCAGTTGCAAACTACAATCCATCCGTATATATGGGGAGATACTAGCTCCAACATTCTTTTACATTGAAATTTGGAGGAACTTGAAACCGGCACTAGGAAACAGACTAGGAAAGCAGATTAAATTTTTCTACTGAAAACCGTTCCCAATGTGCTAGAAGAACGAAAGTCTCTCCACATGTTCAGTTCTGAAATATAATTGTGTTTGAAAGCCGTCGTTCACTTGGCTTGCTGGGAACAGAAAGTTCCTTTTCAGTTGCAAACTACACTCCATACATATATATGGGGAGGTTCTAGCTCCAACTCGGTTTTATAGTGAAAACTGCAGGATCTTCAAACTGACACTAGGAAACACACTGAGAAACCAGAGTAAAAGTTGCTCCTACATCCCGTTCCATTTGTGCTAGATGAACGATAGTTGTCTACAGGCTCATTTCTGAGAGAAAACTGTGTTAAAGCCGTCCTTCAACTAGCTTGATGGGAACACAAAATTTCTTTTCATTTGCAACTACACTTCATACATATATATGCGGAGGTAAAAACTCCAACTCGGTTTTACAGTGAAAACTGCAGGAACATCAAACCGGCACTAGGAAACAGACTGAGAACCCAGAATAATACTTTCTCCTGAAACCCGATCCTATTGAGCTAGATGAACGAATGTCTCTCCACATGCACTGTTCTGAGAGGTGTGTGTGTGAAAGCCGTCCATCACCTAGCTTGTTTACAGCATAAATATTCCTTTCAGTTGCAAACTACAATCCATCCGTATATATGGGGAAGTACTAGCTCCAACTCTCTTTTACATTGAAAATTGCAGGAACTTCAAACCGGCATTAGGAAACAGACTATGAATCCAGAGAAAAAGTTTCCCCTGCCAGCATTTCCGTTTGTGTTAGATGAACGAACGTCTCTCCACATGCACAGATTTGAGAGATGTTTGTGTGAAAGCCTTCCTTCACCTAGCTTGATGGGGACACAAAATTTCATTTCATTTGCGAACTACACTCCATACATATATATCGGGAGGTAATAGATCCAAATCGGTTTTACACTGAAAAATGCAGGAAATTCAAACCGGCACTAGGAAACACACTGTTAACCCAGATTAAAAGTTTCTCCTTAAAACCGTTCCCAAAGTGCTAGATGAACGAACGTCTCTACACGTGCTCTGTTCTGAGACAAAATTGTTTGTGAAAGCCGTACATCAACCAGCTTGCTGGGAACACAAAGTTTCTTTTCAGTTGCAAACTACAACCCATAATAATATATAGGGAAATACAAGCTCCAACTCGATTTTACAGAGTAAACTGCAGGAAATTCAAACCTGCATTAGGAAACAGACTGAGAATCCAGAGTAAATATTTCTACTGCAACCCAGTCCCTTTTAGCTAGATGAACTAACGTCTCTCCACATGCTCATTTCTGAGAGATAACTGTGTATGAAAGCCGTCGTTCACATAGCTTGATGGGAAAACAATGTTTCTTTAGAGTTGCAATCTACACTCCATACATATATATGGGGAAGTACTAGTTACAACTCGGTTTTACAGTGAAAACTGCAGGAACTTCATACAGGCAGTCGGAAATAAAATGAGAACCCAGATTAAAAGTTTCTCTTGAAACCCGTTCCCAAAGTGGTAGATGAACAAACGTCTCTCCACATGCACTGTTCTGTGGGATAAGTGTGGGTGAAAACCTTCCATCATATAGCTTGTTGGAAGCACAAAGTTTCCTTTCATTTGAAAACTACAGACCATATGTATTTATGGGGAGGTACTAGCTCCAACTCGGTTTTACATTGAAAACTGCAGGAACTTCAAACCTGCTCTAGGACACAGACTCAGAATCCAGAGTAAAAGTTTCTCCTGCAACCCGGTCCCTTTGTGCTAGATGAACGAACGTCTCTCAACATGCTCAGTTCTGAGAAATAATTGTGTGTTAAAGCCGTCATTCACCTAGCTTGTTGGAAACACAAAGTTTCTTTCCAGTTGTGAATTACACTCCATACATATATATGGGGAGGTACTAGCTCCAGCTCGGTTTTACAGTGAAAACTGCAGGAACTTCAAACCGGCACTAGGAAACAGACTGGGAACCCCGAATAAAAGTTTCTCCTGAAACCCGTTCTCAATGTGCTAGATGAACGAACATCGCTACATGTGCTCTGTTCTGAGACATAAGTGTGTGTGAAAGCCATCTTTCACTTAGCTTGATGGGAACACAAAGTTTCTTTTCAATTTCAAAATACAATCCATACACATTTTATTGGATGATACTAGCTCCAACTCGATTTTATAGTGAAATCTGCAGGAACTTCAAACCGGCCCTAGGAAACTGACTGAGGAACAAGATTATAAGTATCCCCTACAACATTTTCCCTTTGTGCTAGATGAACGAACGTCTGTCCCCATGCTCATTTCTGAGAGATATGTGTGTGTGAAAGCCACCCTTCACCTAGCTTGTTGGGAACACAAAGTTCCTTTTCAGTTGCAAACTACACTCCATACATATACATGGGGAGATACTAGCTCCAACTCGGTTTTACAAAGAAAACAGCAGGAACTTCACACCGGCACTAGGAAACAGACTGAGAGACTAGATTTTAAGTTTCTCCTGAAACCCATTCCCAATGTGCTAGATGAATGAACGTCTCTACACGTGCTCTGTTCTGAGAGATAAGTGCGTGTGAAAGCCGTCCATCACCTAGCTTGTTGTCAACACAAAGTTTCTTTTCATTTGCAAACTACACTTCATAATAATATATGGGGAAGTACAAGCTCCAACTCGTTTTTACAGTGAAATCTTCAGTAACTTTATTCCGGCACTAGGAAACAGACTGAGAAACCAGAGTGAAAGTTGCTCCTACAACCCGTTCCATTCGTGCTAGATGAACAAAAGTCTGTCCCCATGCTCAGTTCTGAGAGATTATTGTTTGTAAAAGCCGTTCTTAACCTAGCTTGATGGGAACACAAAGTTTCTTTTCAGTTGCCAACTACACTTCTTACATTTACATGCGGAGGAAATAACTCCAACTCTGTTTTACAGTGAAAAATGCGGGAACATCAAACCGGCATTAGGAAACAGACTGAGAACCCAGAATAAAATTTTCTCCTGAAACCCGTTCCCAATGTGCTAGATGAACGAATATCTCTCCACATGCACTTTTCTGAGAGATGTGTGTGTGAAAGCCGTCCATCACCTAGCCTGTTTACAGCATAAATTTTCCTTTCAGTTGCAAACTACAATCCACCCCTATATATGGGGAGGTACCAGCTCCAACTCGGTTTTACATTGAAAACTGCAGGAACTTCAAACCTGCTCTACGACACAGACTCAGAATCCAGAGTAAAATTTCTCCTGCAACCCGGGCTCATTGAGCTTGATGAACGAACGTCTCTCCACATGCTCAGTTCTGAGAAATATGTGTTTGTGTTTAAGCCGTCCTTCAGCTAGCTTGCTGGGAACACAAAGTTCCTTTTCAGTTGAAATCTGCTACCCATACATATATATGGGGAAGTAGTAGCTCCAATTCGGTTTTACAGGGAAAACTTCAGGAACTTCAAACCATCAATAGGAAACAGAACGAGAAACCAGAGTAAAAGTTTCTCTTGCAAACCTTTCCCTTTATGCTACATTAACGAACTTTCCTCCACATGCTCAGGTCTGAGAGATAAGTGTGTATGAAAGCCGACTTTCACCTAGCTTGATGGGAACACTATGTTTCTTTTCAGATGCCAACTACCCTCCATAGATTTATATGGGGCGGTACTAGTTCCAACAAAATTTTACACTGAATACAGCAGTATAATCAAACCGGTACTAAGAAACAGACTTAAAAAACAGAATAAAACTTTCTCCTGCAAACCGTTCCCTTTGTGCTAGGTGAGCGAACGTCTCTCCACATGCACATTTCTGAGAGATGTTTGTGTGAAAGCCGTCCTTCACCTAGTTGTTGGGAACACAAAGTTTCTTTTCAGTTGCAAACTACACTCCATACATATATATGGGTGAAGTAATAGATTCAACTCGGTTTTATAGTGAAAAATGCAGGAACTTCAAACCGGCACTAAGAACCACACTGTTAACCCAGATTAAAATATTCTCCTTAAAACCGTTCCCAATGTGCTAGATGAACGAAATTCTCTACACGTGCTCTGTTCTGAGAGATAAGTTTGTGTGTAAGCCGTCCATCACTTAACTTGTTGGCAACACAAAGTTTCTTTTCATTTGCAAATTACACTTCATAATAATCTATAGGGAAGTACAAGCTCAAACTCGATTTTACAGTGAAATCTGCAGGAACATCATACCGGGACTAGGAAACAGACTGAGAATCCAGAGTAAATGTTTCTACTGCAACCCAGTCCCTTTGTGCTATATGAATGAACGTCTCTCCACATGCTCAGTTCTGAGAGATAATTGTGTGAAAGCCGTCGTTCACCTAGCTTGATGGGAACAGAAATTTCTTTTCAGTTGCAAACTACACTCCATAAATATATATGGGGAGGTTCTAGCTCCAACTCGGTTTTACAGTGTAAACTGCTGAAATTTCAAACCGGCACTAGGAAACAGACTGGGATTCCCGATTAAAAATTTCTACTGAAACCCGTTCCCAATGTGCTAGATGAACGAACGTCTCTCCTCATGCTCAGTTCTGAGAGATAATTGTGTGAAAGCCGTCGTTCACCTAGCTTGATGGGAACACAAATTTCTTTTCATTTGCAAACTACACTCCGTAACTATATATGGGGAGGTACTAGCTCCAACTCGATTTTATAGTGAAAACTGCAGGATCTTCAAACCGGCACTAGGAAACACACTGAGAAACCAGAGCAAAAGTTGCTCCTACATCCAGTTCCATTTGTGCTAGATGAACGAAAGTCTGTCTACATGCTCAGTTCTGAGAAAAAATTGTGTGTTAAAGCCGTCCTTCAACTAGCTTGATGGGAACACAAAGTTTCTTTTCAGTTGCAAACTACACTTCATACATATATATGCGGAGGTAAAAACTCCAACTCGGTTTTACAGTGAAAACTGCAGGAACATCAAAACGGCACTAGGAAACAGACTGAGAACCCAGAATAAAAGTTTCTCCTGAAACCCGTTCCCACTGAGCTAGATGAACGAATGTCCCTCCACATGCACTGTTCTGAGAGATGTGTGTGTGAAAGCCGTCCATCACCTAGCTTGTTTACAGAATAAATTTTCCTTTCAGTTGCAAACTACAATCCATCCGTATATATGGGGAGGTACTAGCTCCAACTCTCATTTACTTTGAAAATTGCAGGAACTTCAAACCGGCATTAGGAAACAGATTAAGAAACCAGAGAAAAAGTTTACCCTGCCACCCTTTCCGTTTGTGCTAGATGAACGAACGTCTCTCCACATGCTCATTTCTGAGACATAATTGTGTATGAAAGCCGTCGTTCACCTAGCTTGATGGGAACACAAAATTCTTTTCAGGTGCAAACTACACTCAATAACTATATATGGGGAGGTTCTAGCTCCAACTCGGTTTTACAGTGTAAACTGCTGAAATTTCAAACTGGCACTAGGAAACAGACTGGGATTCCCGATTAAAAATTTCTACTGAAACCCGTTCCCAATTTGCTAGATGAATGAACGTCAATCCTAATGCTCAGTTCTGGGAAATAATTGTGTGAAAGCCGTCGTTCACCTAGCTTGATGGGAACACAAAGTTTCTTTAAGCTGCAAACTACACTTCATACATATATATGCGGATGTAAAAATTCCAACTCGATTTTACAGTGAAAATTGCAGGAACATCAAACCGGCACTAGGAAACATACTGAGAACCCAGAATAAAAGTTTCTCCTGAAACCCGTTCCCAATGTGCTAGATGAACGAATGTCTCTCCACATGCACTGTTCTGAGAGATGTGTGTGTGAAAGCCGTCCATCACCTAGCTTGTTTACAGCATAAATTTTCCTTTCAGTTGCAAACTACAATCCATCCGTATATATGGGGAGGTACTAGCTCCAACTCGGTTTTACATTGAAAACTGCAGGAAATTCAAACCGGCTATAGGACACAGACTCAGAATCCAGAGTAAAATTTTCTCCTGCAACCTGTTCCCTTTGATCCAGATGAACGAATGTCTCTCCACATGCTCTTTTCTGAGAAATATTAGTGTGTTAAAGTTGTTCTTCACCTAACTTGCTGGTAACACAAAGTTCCTTTCCAGTTGAAATCTGCTACCCATACATATATATGGGGAGGCAGTAGCTCCAAATCGGTTTTACAGGGAAAACTTCAGGAACTTCAAACCAGCAATAGGAAACAGAACGAGAAACCAGAGTAAAAGTTTCTCTTGCAAACCGTTCCCTTTTTGCTACATTAACGAACTTTCCTCCACATGCTCAGGTCTGAGAGATAAGTGTGTATGAAAGCCGACTTTCACCTAGCTTGATGGGAACACTATGTTTCTTTTCAGATGCCAACTACCCTCCATAGATGTATATGGGGCGGTACTAGTTCCAACAAAATTTTACACTGAATACAGCAGTATAATCAAACCGGTACTAAGAAACAGACTTACAAAACAGAATAAAACTTTCTCCTGCAAACCGTTCCCTTTGTGCTAGGTGAGCGAACGTCTCTCCACATGCACATTTCTGAGAGATGTTTGTGTGAAAGCCGTCCTTCACCTAGTTGTTGGGAACACAAAGTTTCTTTTCAGTTGCAAACTACACTCCATACATATATATGGGTGAAGTAATAGATTCAACTCGGTTTTATAGTGAAAAATGCAGGAACTTCAAACCGGCACTAAGAAACACACTGTTAACCCAGATTAAAATATTCTCCTTAAAACCGTTCCCAATGTGCTAGATGAACGAAATTCTCTACACGTGCTCTGTTCTGAGAGATAAGTTTGTGTGTAAGCCGTCCATCACTTAACTTGTTGGCAACACAAAGTTTCTTTTCATTTGCAAATTACACTTCATAATAATCTATAGGGATGTACAAGCTCAAACTCGATTTTACAGTGAAATCTGCAGGAACATCATACCGGGACTAGGAAACAGACTGAGAATCCAGAGTAAATGTTTCTACTGCAACCCAGTCCCTTTGTGCTATATGAATGAACGTCTCTCCACATGCTCAGTTCTGAGAGATAATTGTGTGAAAGCCGTCGTTCACCTAGCTTGATGGGAACAGAAATTTCTTTTCAGTTGCAAACTACACTCCATAAATATATATGGGGAGGTTCTAGCTCCAACTCGGTTTTACAGTGTAAACTGCTGAAATTTCAAACCGGCACTAGGAAACAGACTGGGATTCCCGATTAAAAATTTCTACTGAAACCCGTTCCCAATGTGCTAGATGAACGAACGTCAATCCTAATGCTCAGTTCTGGGAATTAATTGTGTGAAAGCCGTCGTTCACCTAGCTTGATGGGAACACAAAATTTCTTTTCTTTTGAAATTACAATCCATACATATATATTGGGAGGTTCTAGCTCCAACTCGGTTATACAGTGTAAACTGCTGAAACTTCAAACCAGCAATACGAAAATAACTGGTAACCCCGATTCAAATTTTCTACTGAAACACGTTCCCAATGTGCTAGATGAAAGAACGTCTCTCCTCATGCTCAGTTCTGAGAGATAATTGTGTGAAAGCCGTCGTTCACCTAGCTTGATGGGAACACAAATTTCTTTTCAGTTGCAAACTACACTCCATAACTATATATGGGGAGGTACTAGCTCCAACTCGATTTTATAGTGAAAACTGCAGGATCTTCAAACCGGCACTAGGAAACACACTGAGAAACCAGAGCAAAAGTTGCTCCTACATCCCGTTCCATTTGTGCTAGATGAACGAAAGTCTGTCTACATGCTCAGTTCTGAGAGAAAATTGTGTGTTAAAGCCGTCCTTCAACTAGCTTGATGGGAACACAAAGTTTCTTTTCAGTTGCAAACTACACTTCATACATATATATGCGGAGGTAAAAACTCCAACTCGGTTTTACAGTGAAAACTGCAGGAACATCAAAACGGCACTAGGAAACAGACTGAGAACCCAGAATAAAAGTTTCTCCTGAAACCCGTTCCCACTGAGCTAGATGAACGAATGTCCCTCCACATGCACTGTTCTGAGAGATGTGTGTGTGAAAGCCATCCATCACCTAGCTTGTTTACAGAATAAATTTTCCTTTCAGTTGCAAACTACAATCCATCCGTATATATGGGGAGGTACTAGCTCCAACTCTCATTTACTTTGAAAATTGCAGGAACTTCAAACCGGCATTAGGAAACAGATTAAGAAACCAGAGAAAAAGTTTACCCTGCCAACCTTTCCGTTTGTGCTAGATGAACGAACGTCTCTCCACATGCTCATTTCTGAGACATAATTGTGTATGAAAGCCGTCGTTCACCTAGCTTGATGGGAACACAAAATTCTTTTCAGGTGCAAACTACACTCAATAACTATATATGGGGAGGTTCTAGCTCCAACTCGGTTTTACAGTGTAAACTGCTGAAATTTCAAACTGGCACTAGGAAACAGACTGGGATTCCCGATTAAAAATTTCTACTGAAACCCGTTCCCAATTTGCTAGATGAACGAACTTCAATCCTAATGCTCAGTTCTGGGAAATAATTGTGTGAAAGCCGTCGTTCACCTAGCTTGATGGGAACACAAAGTTTCTTTTAAGCTGCAAACTACACTTCATACATATATATGCGAAGGTAAAAACTCCAACTCGGTTTTACAGTGAAAACTGCAGGAACATCAAAACGGCACTAGGAAACAGACTGAGCACCCAGAATAAAAGTTTCTCCTGAAACCCGTTCCCACTGAGCTAGATGAACGAATGTCCCTCCACATGCACTGTTCTGAGAGATGTGTGTGTGAAAGCCATCCATCACCTAGCTTGTTTACAGAATAAATTTTCCTTTCAGTTGCAAACTACAATCCATCCGTATATATGGGGAGGTACTAGCTCCAACTCTCATTTACTTTGAAAATTGCAGGAACTTCAAACCGGCATTAGGAAACAGATTAAGAAACCAGAGAAAAAGTTTACCCTGCCAACCTTTCCGTTTGTGCTAGATGAACGAACGTCTCTCCACATGCTCATTTCTGAGACATAATTGTGTATGAAAGCCGTCGTTCACCTAGCTTGATGGGAACACAAAATTCTTTTCAGGTGCAAACTACACTCAATAACTATATATGGGGAGGTTCTAGCTCCAACTCGGTTTTACAGTGTAAACTGCTGAAATTTCAAACTGGCACTAGGAAACAGACTGGGATTCCCGATTAAAAATTTCTACTGAAACCCGTTCCCAATTTGCTAGATGAACGAACGTCAATCCTAATGCTCAGTTCTGGGAAATAATTGTGTGAAAGCCGTCGTTCACCTAGCTTGATGGGAACACAAAGTTTCTTTTAAGCTGCAAACAACACTTCATACATATATATGCGAAGGTAAAAACTCCAACTCGGTTTTACAGTGAAAACTGCAGGAACATCAAAACGGCACTAGGAAACAGACTGAGCACCCAGAATAAAAGTTTCTCCTGAAACCCGTTCCCACTGAGCTAGATGAACGAATGTCCCTCCACATGCACTGTTCTGAGAGATGTGTGTGTGAAAGCCATCCATCACCTAGCTTGTTTACAGAATAAATTTTCCTTTCAGTTGCAAACTACAATCCATCCGTATATATGGGGAGGTACTAGCTCCAACTCTCATTTACTTTGAAAATTGCAGGAACTTCAAACCGGCATTAGGAAACAGATTAAGAAACCAGAGGAAAGTTTACCCTGCCACCCTTTCCGTTTGTGCTAGATGAACGAACGTCTCTCCACATGCTCATTTCTGAGACATAATTGTGTATGAAAGCCGTCGTTCACCTAGCTTGATGGGAACACAAAATTCTTTTCAGGTGCAAACTACACTCAATAACTATATATGGGGAGGTTCTAGCTCCAACTCGGTTTTACAGTGTAAACTGCTGAAATTTCAAACTGGCACTAGGAAACAGACTGGGATTCCCGATTAAAAATTTCTACTGAAACCCGTTCCCAATTTGCTAGATGAACGAACGTCAATCCTAATGCTCAGTTCTGGGAAATAATTGTGTGAAAGCCGTCGTTCACCTAGCTTGATGGGAACACAAAGTTTCTTTTAAGCTGCAAACTACACTTCATACATATATATGCGGATGTAAAAATTCCAACTCGATTTTACAGTGAAAATTGCAGGAACATCAAACCGGCACTAGGAAACATACTGAGAACCCAGAATAAAAGTTTCTCCTGAAACCCGTTCCCAATGTGCTAGATGAACCAATGTCTCTCCAAATGCACTGTTCTGAGTGATGTGTGTGTGAAAGCCGTCCATCACCTAGCTTGTTTACAGCATAAATTTTCCTTTCAGTTGCAAACTACAATCCATCCGTATATATGGGGAGGTACTAGCTCCAACTCGGTTTTACATTGAAAACTGCAGGAAATTCAAACCGGCTATAGGACACAGACTCAGAATCCAGAGTAAAATTTTCTCCTGCAACCTGGTCCCTTTGTTCTAGATGAACGAATGTCTCTCCACATGCTCTTTTCTGAGAAATATTAGTGTGTTAAAGTTGTTCTTCACCTAACTTGCTGGTAACACAAAGTTCCTTTCCAGTTGAAATCTGCTACCCATACATATATATGGGGAGGCAGTAGCTCCAAATCGGTTTTACAGGGAAAACTTCAGGAACTTCAAACCAGCAATAGGAAACAGAACGAGAAACCAGAGTAAAAGTTTCCCGAGCAAAACCGTTCCCTTTTTGCTACATTAACGAACTTTCCTCCACATGCTCATGTCTGAGAGATAAGTGTGTATGAAAGCCGACTTTCACCTAGCTTGATGGGAACACTATGTTTCTTTTCAGATGCCAACTACCCTCCATAGATGTATATGGGGCGGTACTAGTTCCAACAAAATTTTACACTGAATACAGCAGTATAATCAAACCGGTACTAAGAAACAGACTTACAAAACAGAATAAAACTTTCTCCTGCAAACCGTTCCCTTTGTGCTAGGTGAGCGAACGTCTCTCCACATGCACATTTCTGAGAGATGTTTGTGTGAAAGCCGTCCTTCACCTAGTTGTTGGGAACACAAAGTTTCTTTTCAGTTGCAAACTACACTCCATACATATATATGGGTGAAGTAATAGATTCAACTCGGTTTTATAGTGAAAAATGCAGGAACTTCAAACCGGCACTAAGAAACACACTGTTAACCCAGATTAAAATATTCTCCTTAAAACCGTTCCCAATGTGCTAGATGAACGAAATTCTCTACACGTGCTCTGTTCTGAGAGATAAGTTTGTGTGTAATCCGTCCATCACTTAACTTCTTGGCAACACAAAGTTTCTTTTCATTTGCAAATTACACTTCATAATAATCTATAGGGAAGTACAAGCTCAAACTCGATTTTACAGTGAAATCTGCAGGAACATCATACCGGGACTAGGAAACAGACTGAGAATCCAGAGTAAATGTTTCTACTGCAACCCAGTCCCTTTGTGCTATATGAATGAACGTCTCTCCACATGCTCAGTTCTGAGAGATAATTGTGTGAAAGCCGTCGTTCACCTAGCTTGATGGGAACAGAAATTTCTTTTCAGTTGCAAACTACACTCCATAAATATATATGGGGAGGTTCTAGCTCCAACTCGGTTTTACAGTGTAAACTGCTGAAATTTCAAACCGGCACTAGGAAACAGACTGGGATTCCCGATTAAAAATTTCTACTGAAACCCGTTCCCAATGTGCTAGATGAACGAACGTCAATCCTAATGCTCAGTTCTGGGAATTAATTGTGTGAAAGCCGTCGTTCACCTAGCTTGATGGGAACACAAAATTTCTTTTCTTTTGAAATTACAATCCATACATATATATTGGGAGGTTCTAGCTCCAACTCGGTTATACAGTGTAAACTGCTGAAACTTCAAACCAGCAATACGAAAATAACTGGTAACCCCGATTCAAATTTTCTACTGAAACACGTTCCCAATGTGCTAGATGAACGAACGTCTCTCCTCATGCTCAGTTCTGAGAGATAATTGTGTGAAAGCCGTCGTTCAACTAGCTTGATGGGAACACAAATTTCTTTTCAGTTGCAAACTACACTCCATAACTATATATGGGGAGGTACTAGCTCCAACTCGATTTTATAGTGAAAACTGCAGGATCTTCAAACCGGCACTAGGAAACACACTGAGAAACCAGAGCAAAAGTTGCTCCTACATCCCGTTCCATTTGTGCTAGATGAACGAAAGTCTGCCTACATGCTCAGTTCTGAGAGAAAATTGTGTGTTAAAGCCGTCCTTCAACTAGCTTGATGGGAACACAAAGTTTCTTTTCAGTTGCAAACTACACTTCATACATATATATGCGGAGGTAAAAACTCCAAATCGGTTTTACAGTGAAAACTGCAGGAACATCAAAACGGCACTAGGAAACAGACTGAGAACCCCGAATAAAAGTTTCTCCTGAAACCCGTTCCCACTGAGCTAGATGAACGAATGTCCCTCCACATGCACTGTTCTGAGAGACGTGTGTGTGAAAGCCGTCCATCACCTAGCTTGTTTACAGAATAAATTTTCCTTTCAGTTGCAAACTACAATCCATCCGTATATATGGGGAGGTACTAGCTCCAACTCTCATTTACTTTGAAAATTGCAGGAACTTCAAACCGGCACTAGGAAACAGATTAAGAAACCAGAGAAAAAGTTTACCCTGCCACCCTTTCCGTTTGTGCTAGATGAACGAACGTCTCTCCACATGCTCATTTCTGAGACATAATTGTGTATGAAAGCCGTCGTTCAACTAGCTTGATGGGAACACAAAATTCTTTTCAGTTGCAAACTACACTCAATAACTATATATGGGGAGGTTCTAGCTCCAACTCGGTTTTACAGTGTAAACTGCTGAAATTTCAAACTGGCACTAGGAAACAGACTGGGATTCCCGATTAAAAATTTCTACTGAAACCCGTTCCCAATGTGCTAGATGAACGAACGTCAATCCTAATGCTCAGTTCTGGGAAATAATTGTGTGAAAGCCGTCGTTCACCTAGCTTGATGGGAACACAAAATTTCTTTTAAGCTGCAAACTACACTTCATACATATATATGCGGATGTAAAAATTCCAACTCGATTTTACAGTGAAAACTGCAGGAACATCAAACCGGCACTAGGAAACAGACTGAGAACCCAGAATAAAAGTTTCTCCTGAAACCCGTTCCCAATGTGCTAGATGAACCAATGTCTCTCCACATGCACTGTTCTGAGAGATTTGTGTGTGAAAGCCGTCCATCACCTAGCTTGTTTACAGCATAAATTTTCCTTTCAGTTGCAAACTACAATCCATCCGTATATATGGGGAGGTACTAGCTCCAACTCGGTTTTACATTGAAAACTGCAGGAAATTCAAACCGGCTATAGAACACAGACTCAGAATCCAGAGTAAAATTTTCTCCTGCAACCTGGTCCCTTTGTTCTAGATGAACGAATGTCTCTCCACATGCTCTTTTCTGAGAAATATTAGTGTGTTAAAGTTGTTCTTCACCTAACTTGCTGGTAACACAAAGTTCCTTTCCAGTTGAAATCTGCTACCCATACATATATATGGGGAGGCAGTAGCTCCAAATCGGTTTTACAGGGAAAACTTCAGGAAATTCAAACCAGCAATAGGAAACAGAACGAGAAACCAGAGTAAAAGTTTCCCGCGCAAAACCGTTCATTTTGTGCTACATGAACGAACGTCTCTCCACAAGCTCAGGTCTGAGAGATAAGTGTGTGTGAAAGCTGTCCTTCACGTAGCTTGTTGGGAAAACTATGTTTCTTTTCAGTTGCAAACTACACTCCATACAAATACATAGGGAGGTACAAGTTCCAACACTCTTTTACACTGAATATAGCAATAAATTCAAACCGGCACTAGGAAACAAACTTAGAAACCAGAATAAAACTTTCTCATGCAAACCGTTCCCTTGGTGCTAGATGAGCGAACGTCTCTCCACATGCACAGTTCTGAGAGATGTTTGTGTGAAAGCCGTCTTTATCCTAGTTGTTGGGAACACAATGTTTCTTTTCAGATGCAATATACACTCATTACATATATATGGGGAGGTAATAGCTCCAACTCGGTTTTACAGTGAAAACTGCAGGAACTTCAAAACGAGACTAGGAAACACACTGGGAACCCAGAATGTAAGTTTCTCCTGAAACCAGTTCCCATTGTGCTAGATGAACGAATATCTCTACACGTGCTCTGTTCTGAGAGATATGTGTGTGTGAAAGCCGAACTTCACATAGCTTGTTGGCAACACAATGTTTCTTTCCAGTTGCAAATTAAAATCAATACATATATATGGGGAGGTACTAGCTCCAAATCGGTTTTACAGTGTAAACTGCTGGAACTTAAAACCGGCACTAGGAAACACACTCGGAACCCCGAATAAATTTTCTACTTAAACCCGTTCCCAATGTGCTAGTTGAACGAATGTCTCTCCACATGCTCATTTCTGAGAGATAGTTGTGTATGAAAGCCGTCATTCACCTAGCTTGATGGGAACACAAACTTTCTTTTCAGTTGCAAAATACACTCCATAAATATGTATGGGGATGTACTAGCTCCAACTCGATTTTATAGTGAAAACTGCAGGAACTTCAAACCGGCTCTAGGAAACAGATTCAGAAACCAGAGTAAAAGTTTCTCCTACAAACCGTTCCATTTATGCTAGATGAACGAAAGTATGTCCACATGCTAAGTTCTGAGAGATAAGTGTGTGTGAAAGCCGTACTTCACTTGGCTTGTTGGGAACACAAAGTTTCTTTTCAGTTGCAAACTACACTCCATACATATATATGGGGAGGTACTAGCTCCAACACGATTTCATAGTGAAACCTGCTGGAATTTCAAATCAGCACTAGGAAACAGACTGAGAAACCAGAGTAATAGTAGCTCCTACAACCCGTTCCATTTGTGCTAGATGAACGAAAGTCTGTCCACATGCTCAGTTCTGAGATATAAATGTGTGTAAAAGATGTCCTTCACCTAGCTTGATTGGAACACAAAGTTTATTTTCAGTTGCAAACTACACTTCATACATATATATGCGGAGGTCAAAACTCCAACTCGGTTTTAAGGTGAAAACTGCAGGAACATCAAAACGGCACTAGGAAACAAACTGAGAACCCAGAATAAAAGTTTCTCTTGAAACCCGTTCCCATTAAGCTAGATGAACGAATGTCCCTCCACATGCACTGTTCTGAGCGATGTGTGTGTGAAAGCCTTCCATCACCTAGCTTGTTTACAGAATAAATTTTCCTTTCAGTTGCAAACTACAATCCATCCGTTGATATGGGGAAGTACTAGCTCCAAATCTCTTTTACATTGAAAATTGCAGGAACTTCAAACCGGCATTAGGAAACAGACTATGAATCCAGAGAAAAAGTTTCCCCTGCCAGCATTTCCGTTTGTGTTAGATGAACGAACGTCTCTCCACATGCACAGATTTGAGAGATGTTTGTGTGAAAGCCTTCCTTCACCTAGCTTGATGGGGACACAAAATTTCATTTCATTTGGGAACTACACTCCATACATAAATATCGGGAGGTAATAGATCCAAATCGGTTTTACACTGAAAAATGCAGGAAATTCAAACCGGCACTAGGAAACACACTGTTAACCCAGATTAAAAGTTTCTCCTTAAAACCGTTCCCAATGTGCTAGATGAACGAACGTCTCTACACGTGCTCTGTTCTGAGAGAAAATTGTTTGTGAAAGCCGTACATCACCCAGCTTGTTGGGAACACAAAATTTCTTTTCAGTTGCAAAATACAACCCATAGTAATATATAGGGAAATACAAGCTCCAACTCGATTTTACAGAGTAAACTGCAGGAAATTCAAACCTGCATTAGGAAACAGACTGAGAATCCAGAGTAAATATTTCTACTGCAACCCAGTCCCTTTTTGCTAGATGAACTAACGTCTCTCCACATGCTCATTTCTGAGAGATAACTGTGTATGAAAGCCGTCGTTCACATAGCTTAATGGGAAAACAATGTTTCTTTAGAGTTGCAATCTACACTCCATACATATATATGGGGAAGTACTAGTTACAACTCGGTTTTACAGTGAAAACTGCAGGAACTTCATACAGGCAGTCGGAAATAAAATGAGAACCCAGATTAAAAGTTTCTCTTGAAACCCGTTCCCAAAGTGGTAGATGAACAAACGTCTCTCCACATGCACTGTTCTGTGGGATAAGTGTGGGTGAAAACCTTCCATCATATAGCTTGTTGGAAGCACAAAGTTTCCTTTCATTTGAAAACTACAGACCATATGTATTTATGGGGAGGTACTAGCTCCAACTCGGTTTTACATTGAAAACTGCAGGAACTTCAAACCTGCTCTAGGACACAGACTCAGAATCCAGAGTAAAAGTTTCTCCTGCAACCCGGTCCCTTTGTGCTAGATGAACGAACGTCTCTCAACATGCTCAGTTCTGAGAAATAAGTGTGTGTTAAAGCCGTCATTCACCTAGCTTGTTGGAAACACAAAGTTTCTTTCCAGTTGTGAATTACACTCCATACATATATATGGGGAGGTACTAGCTCCAGCTCGGTTTTACAGTGAAAACTGCAGGAACTTCAAACCGGCACTAGGAAACAGACTGGGAACCCCGAATAAAAGTTTCTCCTGAAACCCGTTCTCAATGTGCTAGATGAACGAACATCGCTACATGTGCTCTGTTCTGAGACATAAGTGTGTGTGAAAGCCATCTTTCACTTAGCTTGATGGGAACACAAAGTTTCTTTTCAATTTCAAAATACAATCCATACACATTTTATTGGATGATACTAGCTCCAACTCGATTTTATAGTGAAATCTGCAGGAACTTCAAACCGGCCCTAGGAAACTGACTGAGGAACAAGATTATAAGTATCCCCTACAACATTTTCCCTTTGTGCTAGATGAACGAACGTCTGTCCCCATGCTCATTTCTGAGAGATATGTGTGTGTGAAAGCCGCCCTTCACCTAGCTTGTTGGGAACACAAAGTTCCTTTTCAGTTGCAAACTACACTCCATACATATACATGGGGAGATACTAGCTCCAACTCGGTTTTACAAAGAAAACAGCAGGAACTTCAGACAGGCACTAGGAAACAGACTGAGAGATTAGATTTTAAGTTTCTCCTGAAACCCATTCTCAATGTGCTAGATGAACGAACGTCTCTACACGTGCTCTGTTCTGAGAGATAAGTGCGTGTGAAAGCCGTCCATCACCTAGCTTGTTGGCAACACAAAGTTTCTTTTCATTTGCAAACTACACTTCATAATACTATATGGGGAAGTACAAGCTCCAACTCATTTTTACAGTGAAATCTTCAGTAACTTTATTCCGGCAGTAGGAAACAGACTGAGAAACCAGAGTGAAAGTTGCTCCTACAACCCGTTCCATTCGTGCTAGATGAACAAAAGTCTGTCCCTATGCTCAGTTCTGAGAGATTATTGTTTGTAAAAGCCGTTCTTAACCTAGCTTGATGGGAACACAAAGTTTCTTTTCAGTTGCCAACTACACTTCTTACATTTACATGCGGAGGAAATAACTCCAACTCTGTTTTACAGTGAAAAATGCGGGAACATCAAACCGGCATTAGGAAACAGACTGAGAACCCAGAATAAAATTTTCTCCTGAAACCCGTTCCCAATGTGCTAGATGAACGAATGTCTCTCCACATGCACTTTTCTGAGAGATGTGTGTGTGAAACACGTCCATCACCTAGCCTGTTTACAGCATAAATTTTCCTTTCAGTTGCAAACTACAATCCACCCCTATATATGGGGAGGTACCAGCTCCAACTAGGTTTTAAATTGAAAACTGCAGGAACTTCAAACCTGCTCTAAGACACAGACTCAGAATCCAGAGGAAAAGTTTCTCCTGCAACCCGGGCCCATTGAGCTAGATGAACGAACGTCTCTCCACATGCTCAGTTCTGAGAAATATGTGTTTGTGTTTAAGCCATCCTTCAGCTAGCTTGCTGGGAACACAAAGTTCCTTTTCAGTTGAAATCTGCTACCCATACATATATATGGGGAGGTAGTAGCTCCAAATCGGTTTTACAGGGAAAACTTCAGGAACTTCAAACCAGCAATAGGAAACAGAACGAGAAACAAGAGTAAAATTTTCTCTTGCAAACCGTTCCCTTTTTGCTACATTAACGAACTTTCCTCCACATGCTCAGGTCTGAGAGATAAGTGTGTATGAAAGCCGACTTTCACCTAGCTTGATGGGAACACTATGTTTCTTTTCAGATGCAAACTACCCTCCATAGATGTATATTGGGCGGTACTAGTTCCAACAAAATTTTACACTGAATACAGCAGTATAATCAAAACGGTACTAAGAAACAGACTTACAAAACAGAATAAAACTTTCTCCTGCAAACTGTTCCCTTTGTGCTAGGTGAGCGAACGTCTCTCCACATGCACATTTCTGAGAGATGTTTGTGTGAAAGCCGTCCTTCACCTAGTTGTTGGGAACACAAAGTTTCTTTTCAGTTGCAAACTACACTCCATACATATATATGGGTGAAGTAATAGATTCAACTCGGTTTTATAGTGAAAAATGCAGGAACTTCAAACCGGCACTAAGAACCACACTGTTAACCCAGATTAAAATATTCTCCTTAAAACCGTTCCCAATGTGCTAGATGAACGAAATTCTCTACACGTGCTCTGTTCTGAGAGATAAGTTTGTGTGTAAGCCGTCCATCACTTAACTTGTTGGCAACACAAAGTTTCTTTTCATTTGCAAATTACACTTCATAATAATCTATAGGGAAGTACAAGCTCAAACTCGATTTTACAGTGAAATCTGCAGGAACATCATACCGGGACTAGGAAACAGACTGAGAATCCAGAGTAAATGTTTCTACTGCAACCCAGTCCCTTTGTGCTATATGAATGAACGTCTCTCCACATGCTCAGTTCTGAGAGATAATTGTGTGAAAGCCGTCGTTCACCTAGCTTGATGGGAACAGAAATTTCTTTTCAGTTGCAAACTACACTCCATAAATATATATGGGGAGGTTCTAGCTCCAACTCGGTTTTACAGTGTAAACTGCTGAAATTTCAAACCGGCACTAGGAAACAGACTGGGATTCCCGATTAAAAATTTCTACTGAAACCCGTTCCCAATGTGCTAGATGAACGAACGTCAATCCTAATGCTCAGTTCTGGGAATTAATTGTGTGAAAGCCGTCGTTCACCTAGCTTGATGGGAACACAAAATTTCTTTTCTTTTGAAATTACAATCCATACATATATATTGGGAGGTTCTAGCTCCAACTCGGTTATACAGTGTAAACTGCTGAAACTTCAAACCAGCAATACGAAAATAACTGGTAACCCCGATTCAAATTTTCTACTGAAACACGTTCCCAATGTGCTAGATGAACGAACGTCTCTCCTCATGCTCAGTTCTGAGAGATAATTGTGTGAAAGCCGTCGTTCACCTAGCTTGATGGGAACACAAATTTCTTTTCAGTTGCAAACTACACTCCATAACTATATATGGGGAGGTACTAGCTCCAACTCGATTTTATAGTGAAAGCTGCAGGATCTTCAAACCGGCACTAGGAAACACACTGAGAAACCAGAGCAAAAGTTGCTCCTGCATCCCGTTCCATTTGTGCTAGATGAACGAAAGTCTGTCTACATGCTCAGTTCTGAGAGAAAATTGTGTGTTAAAGCCGTCCTTCAACTAGCTTGATGGGAACACAAAGTTTCTTTTCAGTTGCAAACTACACTTCATACATATATATGCGGAGGTAAAAACTCCAACTCGGTTTTACAGTGAAAACTGCAGGAACATCAAAACGGCACTAGGAAACAGACTGAGAACCCAGAATAAAAGTTTCTCCTGAAACCCGTTCCCACTGAGCTAGATGAACGAATGTCCCTCCACATGCACTGTTCTGAGAGATGTGTGTGTGAAAGCCGTCCATCACCTATCTTGTTTACAGAATAAATTTTCCTTTCAGTTGCAAACTACAATCCATCCGTATATATGGGGAGGTACTAGCTCCAACTCTCATTTACATTGAAAATTGCAGGAAATTCAAACCGGCACTAGGAAACAGATTAAGAAACCAGAGAAAAAGTTTACCCTGCCACCCTTTCCGTTTGTGCTAGATGAACGAACGTCTCTCCACATGCTCATTTCTGAGACATAATTTTGTATGAAAGCCGTCGTTCACCTAGCTTGATGGGAACACAAAATTCTTTTCAGTTGCAACCTACACTCAATAACTATATATGGGGAGGTTCTAGCTCCAACTCGGTTTTACAGTGTAAACTGCTGAAATTTCAAACCGGCACTAGGAAACAGACTGGGATTCCCGATTAAAAATTTCTACTGAAACCCGTTCCCAATGTGCCAGATGAACGAACGTCAATCCTCATGATAAGTTCTGGGAGATTATTGTGTGAAAGCCGTAATTCACCTAGCTTAATGGGAACACAAAGTTTCTTTTAAGCTGCAAACTACACTTCATACATATATATGCGGATGTAAAAATTCCAACTCGATTTTACAGTGAAAACTGCGGGAACATCAAACCGGCACTAAGAAACAGACTGAGAACCCAGAATAAAAGTTTCTCCTCAAACCCGTTCCCAATGTGCTAGATGAACGAATGTCTCTCCACATGCACTGTTCTGAGAGATTTGTGTGTGAAAGCCGTCCATCACCTAGCTTGTTTACAGCATAAATTTTCCTTTCAGTTGCAAACTACAATCCATCCGTATATATGGGGAGGTACTAGCTCCAACTCGGTTTTACATTGAAAACTGCAGGAAATTCAAACCGGCTATAGGACACAGACTCAGAATCCAGAGTAAAATTTTCTCCTGCAACCTGGTCCCTTTGTTCTAGATGAACGAATGTCTCTCCACATGCTCTTTTCTGAGAAATATTAGTGTGTTAAAGTTGTTCTTCACCTAACTTGCTGGTAACACAAAGTTCCTTTCCAGTTGAAATCTGCTACCCATACATATATATGGGGAGGCAGTAGCTCCAAATCGGTTTTACAGGGAAAACTTCAGGAAATTCAAACCAGCAATAGGAAACAGAACGAGAAACCAGAGTAAAAGATTCCCCCGCAAACCGTTCATTTTGTGCTACATGAACGAACGTCTCTCCACAAGCTCAGGTCTGAGAGATAAGTGTGTGTGAAAGCTGTCCTTCACGTAGCTTGTTGGGAAAACTATGTTTCTTTTCAGTTGCAAACTACACTCCATACAAATACATAGGGAGGTACAAGTTCCAACACTCTTTTACACTGAATATAGCAGTAAATTCAAACCGGCACTTGGAAACAAACTTAGAAACGAGAATAAAACTTTCTCATGCAAACCGTTCCCTTGGTGCTAGATGAGCGAACGTCTCTCCACATGCACAGTTCTGAGAGATGTTTGTGTGAAAGCCGTCTTTATCCTATTTGTTGGGAACACAATGTTTCTTTTCAGATGCAATATACACTCAATACATATATATGGGGAGGTAATAGCTCCAACACGGTTTTACAGTGAAAACTGCAGGAACTTCAAAACGGTTCTAGGAAACACACTGGGAACCCAGAATGTAAGTTTCTCCTGAAACCAGTTCCCATTGTGCTAGATGAACGAATATCTCTACACGTGCTCTGTTCTGAGAGATATGTGAGTGTGAAAGCCGAACTTCACATAGCTTGTTGGCAACACAATGTTTCTTTCCAGTTGCAAATTAAAATCAATACATATATATGGGGAGGTACTAGCTCCAAATCGGTTTTACAGTGTAAACTGCTGGAACTTAAAACCGGCACTAGGAAACACACTCGGAACCCCGATTAAAATTTTCTACTGAAACCCGTTCCCAATGTGCTAGTTGAACGAATGTCTCTCCACATGCTCATTTCTGAGAGATAGTTGTGTATGAAAGCCGTCATTCACCTAGCTTGATGGGAACACAAACTTTCTTTTCAGTTGCAAAATACACTCCATAAATATGTATGGGGATGTAGTAGCTCCAACTCGATTTTATAGTGAAAACTGCAGGAACTTCAAACCGGCACTAGGAAACAGATTCAGAACCCAGAGTAAAAGTTTCTCCTACAAACCGTTCCATTTATGCTAGATGAACGAAAGTATGTCCACATGCTAAGTTCTGAGAGATAAGTGTGTGTGAAAGCCGTACTTCACTTGGCTTGTTGGGAACACAAAGTTTCTTTTCAGTTGCAAACTACACTCCATACATATATATGGGGAGGTACTAGCTCCAACACGATTTCATAGTGAAACCTGCTGGAATTTCAAATCAGCACTAGGAAACAGACTGAGAAACCAGAGTAATAGTAGCTCCTACAACCCGTTCCATTTGTGCTAGATGAACGAAAGTCTGTCCACATGCTCAGTTCTGAGATATAAATGTGTGTAAAAGATGTCCTTCACCTAGCTTGATTGGAACACAAAGTTTATTTTCAGTTGCAAACTACACTTCATACATATATATGCGGAGGTCAAAACTCCAACTCGGTTTTAAGGTGAAAACTGCAGGAACATCAAAACGGCACTAGGAAACAGACTGAGAACCCAGAATAAAAGTTTCTCTTGAAATCCGTTCCCATTAAGCTAGATGAACGAATGTCCCTCCACAAGCACTGTTCTGAGCGATGTGTGTGTGAAAGCCGTCCATCACCTATCTTGTTTACAGAATAAATTTTCCTTTCAGTTGCAAACTACAATCCATCCATATATATGGGGAGGTACTAGCTCCAACTCTTATTTACATTGAAAATTGCAGGAACTTCAAACCGGCACTAGGAAACAGACTAAGAAACCAGAGAAAAAGATTCCCCTGCCACCATTTCCGTTTGTGCTAAATGAACGAACGTCTCTCCGCATGCAGAATTTGAGAGATGTTTGTGTGAAAGCCGGCCTTCATATAGCTTGATGGGAACACAAAATTTCTTTTCAGTTGCAAACTACACTCCATACATATATATGGGTGAAGTAATAGATTCAACTCGGGTTTATAGTGAAAAATGCAGGAACTTAAAACCGGCACTAAGAAACACACTGTTAACCCAGATTAAAAGTTTCCCCTTAAACCCTTTCCCAATGTGCTAGATGAACGACCTTCTCTACACGAGCTCTATTCTTAGAGATAAGTGTGTGTGAAAGCGGTCCATCACTTACTTGTTGGCAACACAAAGTTTCTTTTCATTTGCAAACTACACTCCATAATAATCTATAGGGAAGTACAAACTCAAACTCGATTTTACAGTGAAATCTTCAGGAACATCATACCGGCACTAGGAAACAAACTGAGAATCCAGAGTAAATGTTACTATTGCAACCCAGTCCCTTTGTGCAAGATGAACGAACGTCTCACCACATGCTCATTTCTCAGAGATAATTGGATATGTAAGCCGTCGTTCACCTAGCTTGATGTGAACACAAAGTTTCTTTTCATTTGCAAATTACAATCCATACATATATATGGGGAGGTTATAGCTCCAACTCGGTTTTACAGTGTAAACTGCTGAAACTTCAAACCAGCAATACGAAACAAACTGGGAAACCAGATTAAATTTTTTTACTGAAACACGTTCCCAATGTGCTAGATGAACGAACGTCTCTCCTCATGCTCAGTTCTGAGAGATAATTGTGTGAAAGCCGTCGTTCACCTAGCTTGATGGGAACACAAATTTCTTTTCAGTTGCAATCTTCACTCCATACCTATATATGGGGAGGTACTAGCTCCAACTCGATTTTATAGTGAAAAATGCAGGATCTTCAAACTGGCACTAGGAAACACACTGAGAAACCAGAGTAAAAGTTGCTCCTACATCTGGTTTCATTTGTGCTAGAAAAACGAACGTCTCTCCACATGCTCAGTTCTGAGAGATTATTGTGTCTGAAAGCCGTCCTTCACCTAGCTTGTTGGGAACACAAAGTTTCTTTACATTTGCTATCTACACTCCATACATATATATGGGGAGGTACTAGCTACAACTCGTTTTTACAGTGAAAACTTCCAGAACTTCATACAGGCAGTAGGAAACAAACTGAGAACCCAGATTAAAAGTTTCCCTTGAAACCCGTTCCCAATGTGCTAGATGAACGAACGTCTCTCCACATGCACTGTTCTGAGAGATAAGTGTGGGTGAAAGCCGTCCATCATAGAGCTTGTTGGAAGCACAAAGTTTCCTTTCATTTGAAAACTACACACCATATGTATTTATGGGGAGGTACTAGCTCCAACTCGGTTTTACATTGAAAACTGCAGGAACTTCAAACCGGCTATAGGACACAGACTCAGATTCCAGAGTAAAAGTTTCTCCTACAACCAGGTCCCTTTGTGCTAGATGAACGAATGTCTCTCCACATGCTCATTTCTGACAAATATGTGTGTGTTAAAGCCGTCCTTCACCTAGCTTGCTGGTAACACAAAGTTCCTTTCAAGTTGATATCTCCTACCCATACATATAAATGGGTAGGCAGTAGCTCCAAATCGGTTTTACCAGGAAAACTTCAGGAAATTCAAACCAGCAATAGGAAACAGAACGAGAAACCAGAGTAAAAGTTTACCCCTGAAAACCGTTCGTTATGTGCTACATGAACGAAAGTCTCTCCACAAGCTCAGGTCTGAGAGATAAGTGTGTGTGAAAGCTGTCCTTCACTTAGCTTGTTGGGAACACAATGTTTCTTTTCAGTTGCAAACTACACTCCATACATATATATGGGGAGATATTAGCTCCAAATCAGTTTTACACTTAAAACTGCATTAACTTCAAACCGGCACTAGGAAACAGACTGAGAAACCAGAGTAAAATTTTCAACTGCAAAGTGTTCCCTTTGTGCTAGAAGAACGAAAGTGTCTCCACATGCACAGTTTTGAGAGATCCTTGTGTGAAAGCTGTCCTTCACCTAGCTTGTTGGGAACACAAACTTTCATTTCAGTTTCAAACTACACTCCATACATATATATGGGGAGGTACTAGCTCCAACTCTCTTTTACTTTGAAAATTGTAGGAACTTCAAACTGGCACTAGGAAACAGACTAAGAAAAGAGAGAAAATGTTTTCCCTGCCACCCTTTCCGTTTGTGCTAGATGAACGAACATCTCTCCACATGCAGAATTTTGAGAGATATTTGTGTGAAAGCCGGCCTTCCTATAGCTTGATGGGAACACAAAGTTTCTTTTCAGTTGCAAACTACACTCCATACATATATATGGGAGGTAATAGATCCAACTCGGTTTTATACTAAAAAATGCTGGATCTTCAAACCGGCACTAGGAAACACACTGTTAACCCAGATTAAAAGTTTCCCCTTAAACCGGTTCCCAATGAGCTAGATGAACGAACTTCTCTCCACATGCTCAGTTCTGAGAGATAAGTGTGCGTGAAAACCGTACATTACCTAGCTTATTGGAAACACAATGTTTCTTTTCAGTTGCAAACTACACTCCATACATATATATGGGGAGGTAATATCTCCAACACTTTTTTACAGTGAAAATTGCAGGAACTTGAAATCGGCACTAGGAAACAAACTGAAAACCCACAAAAAAAGTTTCTCCTGGAATCCGTTCTCAATATGCTAGATGAACGAACGTCTCTCCACATGCAATGTTCTGAGAGAGAAATGTGTCTGAAAGCTGTCCATCACGTAGCTTGTTGGAAAACCAAAGTTTCTTTTCATTTGCAAACTACACTCCATACATATAGAAGGGGAGGTACAAGCACCAACTCGACTTTACAGTGAAAACTGAAGGAAATTCAAACCGGCACTAGGAAACAGACTGAGAATCCAGAGTAAATGTTTCTACTTCAACCCAGTCCCTTACTGCTAGATGAACGAACGTCTCTCCACATGCTCATTTCTGAGAGATAATTGTGTATGAAAGCCGTCGTTCACCTAGCTTGATGGGAACACAAAGTTTCTTTTCAGTTGCAAAATACACTCCATACATATATATGGGGAGGTTCTAACTCCAACTCTGTTTTACAGTGAAAATTGCAGGAATTTTAAACCGGCACTAGGAAACAGACTAGGAAACCATATTAAAAATTTCTACTGAAACCCGTTCCCAATGTGCTAGATGAACGAATGTCTCCACACGTTCAGTTCTGAGGGATAATTGTGTTTGAAAGCCGTCGTTCACTTGGCTTGTTGGGAACAGAAAGTTTCTTTTCAGTTGCAAACTACACTACATAAATATGTATGGGGAAGTACTAGCTCCAACTCGATTTTATAGTGAAAACTGCAGGAACTTCAACCCGGCACTAGGAAACAGACTAAGAAACCAGAGTAAAAGTTTCTCCTACACCCGTTCCATTTGTGCTAGATGAACGAAAGTATGCCCACATGCTCAGTTCTGAGAGAAAATTGTGTGTTAAAGCTGTCCTTCAACTAGCATGATGGGAACACAAAGTTTCTTTTCATTTGCAACTACACTTCATACATATATATGCGGAGGTAAAAACTCCAACTCGGTTTTACAGTGAAAACTACAGGAACATCAAACCGGCACTAGGAAACAGACTGAGAATCCAGAATATATGTTTCTCCTGAAACCCGTTCCCATTGAGCTAGATGAACGAATGTCTCTCCACATGCACTGTTCTGAGAGATGTGTGTGTGAAAGCCGTCCATCATCTTGCTTGTTTAGAGCATAAATTTTCCTTTCAATTGCATACTACAATCCATCCGTATATATGGGGAGGTACTAGCGCCAACTCTCTGTTACATTGAAAATTGCAGGAACTTGAAACCGTCACTGGGAAACAGACTAAGAAACCAGAGAAAAAGTTACCCCTGCCACCCTTTCCGTCTGTGCTAAATGAACGAACGTCTCTCCACATGCACAGATTTGAGAGATGTTTGTGTGAAAGCCTTCCTTCACCTAGATTGATGGGAACACAAATTTTCTTTTCAGTTGCAAACAACACTCCATACATATATATTGGGAGGTAATAGATCCAAATCGGTTTTATAGTGAAAAATGCAGGAAATTCAAACCGGCACTAGGAAACAGATTGTTAACCCAGATTAAAAGTTTCTCCTTAAACCCGTTCCCAATGTGCTAGATGAACGAACGTCTCTACACGTGCTCGGTTCTTAGAGAAAACTGTGTGTGAAAGCCGTACATCACCCAGCTTGTTGGGAACACAAAGTTTCTTTTCACTTGCAAAGAACACTCCATACATATAGATGGGGAGGTATAAGCTCCAACTCGGTTTTACATTGAAAACTGCAGGAACTTCAAACAAGACTTGGAAAGACACTGAGAAACCAGAGGAGATGCTTCTCTTGCAACCTGGTCAATGTGCTAAATGAACGAAAGTCTCTCCACATGCTCAGTTCTGAGGGACAATTGTGTCTGAAAGCCGTCTATCACCCAGCTTGTTGGGAACACAAGGTCCTTTTCATTTGCAAACTACACTCCATAATAATGTATAGGGAAGTACAAGCTCAAACTCGATTTTACAGTGAAATCTGCAGGAACATCATACCAGCACTAGGAAACAGACTGAGAATCCAGAGTAAATGTTTCTACTGCAACCCAGTCCCTTTGTGCTAGATGAAATAACGTCTCTCCACATGCTCATTTCTCAGAGATAATTGTGTATGAAAGCCGTCGTTCACCTAGCTTGATGGGAACACAAATTACTTTCAGTTGAAAATTAATCATACATATATATGGGGAGGTTCTAGCTCCAACTCGGTTTTACAGTGTAAACTGCTGAAACATAAAAACGGCAGTACAAAACAAACTGGAAACCCCGATTAAAATTTTATACTGAAACCCGTTCCCAATTTGTTAGATGAACGACTTCTCACCTCATGCTCAGTTCTGAGAGATAATTGTGTGATAGCCGTCGTTCACCTAGCTTGATGGGAAAACAAAGTTTCTTTTCAGTTGCAAACTACACTCCATACTTATATATGGGGAGGTACTATTTCCAACACTGTTCTACACTGAATACAGCAGTAAATTCAAACCGGCACTAGGAAACAGACTTAGAAACCAGAATAAAATTTTTTCCTGCAAACCGTTCCCTTTGTGCTTCATGAGCGAAGTCTCTCCACATGCACAGTTCTGTGAGATGTTTGTGTGAATGCTGACCTTCACCTAGTTGTTGGGAACAAAATGTATCTTTTCCGTTGCAAATTACACTCCATACATATATATGGGGAGGTAATAACTCCAACTCGGTTTTACAGTGAAAACTGCAGGAACTTCAAACCGGCACTAGTAAACAGATTGGGATCCCAGAATGAAATTTTCTCCTGAAAACCGTTCCCATTGGGCTAGATGAACGAATACCTCTACACGTGCTCTGTTCTGAGAGATATGTGTGTGTGAAAACCGACTTTCACATAGCTTGTTGGCAACACAATGTTTCTTTTCAGTTGCAAAATAGAACCAATAAATATATATGGGGATGTACTAGCTCCAAATCGGTTTTACAGTGTAAACTGTTGGAACTTAAAACTGGCACTAGAAAACAGACTGGGAACCCCGATTAAAATTTTCTTCTGAAACCCGTTCCCAATGTGCTAGATGAACGAAATTCTCTCCACATGCTCAGTTCTGGGAGATAATTGTGTGAAAGCCGTCGTTCACCTAGCTTGCTGGGAACACAAAGATTCTTTTCATTTGCAAACTACACTCCATAATAATATATAGGAAAGTACAAGCTGAAACACGATTTTACAATGAAATCTGCAGGAACTTCATACCGGCACTAGGAAACAGAAAGAGAATCAATAGTAAATGTTTCTATTGCAACCCAGTCCCTTTGTGCTAGATGAACGAACGTCTCTCCACATGCTCAATTCTCAGAGATAATTGTGAATGAAAGCCGTCGTTCACCTAGCTTGATGGGAACACAAAATTTCTTTTCAGTTGCAAATTACAATCCATACATATATATGGGGAAGTTCTAGCTCCAACTCGGTTTTACAGTGTAAACTGATGAAACTTCAAACCGGCACTAAGAAACAGACTGGGAACCCCTATTAAAATTTTCTTCTGAAACCCGTTCCCAATGTGCTAGATGAACGAACGTCTCTCCTCATGCTCAGGTCTGGGATATTATTTTGTGAAAGCCGTCGTTCACCTACCTTGATGGGAACACAAATTTCTTTTCAGTTGCAAACTACACTTCATACATATATATGCGGAGGTAAAAACTCCAACACGGTTTTACACTGAAAACTGCAGGAACATCAAACCTGCACTAGGACACAGACTCAGAATCCAGAGTAAAACTTTCCCCTGCAACCCGGTCACTTTGTGCTAGATGAACGAATGTCTCTCCACATGCTCAGTTCTGAGAAATATGTTTGTGTTAAAGCCGTACTTCACCTAACTTGTTGGGAACACAAAGTTCCTTTCCAGTTGAAATCTTCTACCCATACAAATATATGGGGATGTATTAGCTCCAAATCGGTTTTACAGGGAAAACTTCAGGAACTTCTTACCAGCAATAGGAAACAGAACAAGAAACCAGAGTAAATGTTTCCCCTGCAAACTGTTCGTTTTGTGCTACATGAATGAACGTCTCTCCACAAGCTCAGGTCTGAGAGATAAGTGTGTGTGAAAGCCGTCCTTCACGTAGCTTGTTGGGAACACAATGTTTCTTTTCAGTTGCAAACTACACTCCATACTTATATATGGGGAGGTACTATTTCCAACACTGTTCTACACTGAATACAGCAGTAAATTCAAACCGGCACTAGGAAACAGACTTAGAAACCAGAATAAAATTTTTTCCTGCAAACACTTCCCTTTGTGTTTCATGAGCGAAGTCTCTCCACATGCACAGTTCTGTGAGATGTTTGTGTGAAAGCCGTCCTTCACCTAGTTGTTGGGAACAAAATATATCTTTTCCGTTGCAAAATACACTCCATACATATATATGGGGAGGTAATAACTCCAACTCGGTTTTACAGTGAAAACTGCAGGAACTTCAAACCGGCACTAGGAAACAGACTGCGAACCCAAAATGAAATTTCTCCTGAAAACCATTCCCATTGGGCTAGATGAACGAATATCTCTACACGTGCTCTGTTCTGAGAGATATGTGTGTGTGAAAGCCGACTTTCACATACCTTGTTGGCAACACAATGTTTCTTTTCAATTGCAAAATAAAACCAATACATATATATGGGGAGGTACTAGCTCCAAATCGGTTTTACAGTGTAAACTGTTGGAACTTAAAACTGGCACTAGAAAACAGACTGGGAACCCCGATTAAAATTTTCTTCTGAAACCCGTTCCCAATGTGCTAGATGAACGAACGTCTCTTCACATGCTCAGTTCTGGGAGATAATTTTGTGAAAGCCGTCGTTCACCTAGCTTGCTGGGAACACAAAGATTCTTTTCATTTGCAAACTACACGCCATAATAATATATAGGTAAGTACAAGCTCAAACTCGATTTTACAATGAAATCTGCAGGAACATCATACCGGCACTAGGAAACAGAAAAAGAATCAATAATAAATGTTTCTATTGCAACCCAGTCCCTTTGTGCTAGATGAACGAACGTCTCTCCACATGCTCATTTCTCAGAGATAATTGTGAATGAAAGCCGTCGTTCACCAAGCTTGATGGGATCACAAAGTTTCTTTTAAGTTGCCAATTACAATCCATACATATATATGGGGAGGTTCTAGCTCCAACTCGGTTTTACAGTGTAAACTGATGAAACTTCAAACCGGCACTAAGAAACAGACTGGGAACCCCGATTAGTATTTTCTACTGAAACCCGTTCCCAATGTGCTAGGTGAACGAATGTCTCTCCTCATGCTCAGTTCTGGGAGATTATTGTGTGAAAGCCGTCCTTCACCTAGCTTGATGGGAACAGAAAATTTCTTTTCAGTTGCAAACTACACTCCATACATATATATGGGGAGGTACTGACTCCAACCCTATTTTATAGTGAAAACTGCAGGATCTTCAAACCGACACTAGGAAACACACTGAGAAACCAGAGTAAAAGTTGCTCCTACATCCAGTTCCATTTGGGCTAGATGAACGATAGTTCTCTACATGCACATTTCTGAGGGAAAATTGTGTGTTAAAGCCGTCCTTCAACTAGCTTGATGGGAACACAAAGTTTCTTTTCAGTTGCAACTACACTTCATACATATATATGCGGAGGTAAAAACTCCAACTGAGTTTTACAGTGAAAACTGCAGGAACATCAAACCGGCACTAGGAAACAGACTGAGAACACAGAAAAAAAGTTTCTCCTGAAACCCGATCCTATTGAGGTAGATGAACTAATGTCTCTCCACATGCACTGCTCTGAGAGATGTGTGTGTGAAAGCCGTCCATCACCTAGCTTGTTTACAGCATAAATTTTCCTTTCAGTTGCAAACTTCAGTTCCATCCGTATATATGGGGAAGTACTAGCCCCAAATCTCTTTTACATTGAAAATTGCAGGAACTTCAAACCGGCATTAGGAAACAGACTATGAATCCAGAGAAAATGTATCCCCTGCCAGCATTTCCGTTTGTGCTAGACGAACGAACGTCTCTCCACATGCACAGATTTGAGAGAAGTTTGTATGAAAGCCTCCCTTCACCTAGCTTGATGGCGACACCATATTTCATTTAATTTGCGAACTACACTCCATACATATATATCGGGAGGTAATAGATCCAACTCGGTTTTACAGTGAAAAATGCAGGAAATTCAAACCGGCACTAGGAAACACACTGTTAACCCAGATTTAAAGTTTCTCCTTAAAACCGTTCCCAATGTGCTAGATAAACGAACGTCTCTACACATGTTCTGTTCTGAGAGAAAATTGTTTGTGAAAGCCGTACATCACCCAGCTTGTTGGGAACACAAAGTTTCTTTTCAGTTGCAAACTACAACCTATAATAATATATAGGGAAGTACAAGCTCCAACTCGATTTTACAGAGTAAACTGTAGGAAATTCAAACCGGCATTAGGAAACAGACTGAGAATCCAGAGTAAATGTTTCTACTGCAACCCAGTCCCTTTGAGCTAGATGAACTAACGTCTCTCCACATGCTCATTTCTGAGAGATAACTGTGTATGAAAGCCGTCGTTCACCTAGCTTGATGGGAAAAGAAAGTTTCTTTAGGGTTGCAATCTACACTCAAAACATATATATGGGGAAGTACTAGCTACAACTCGGTTTTACAGTGAAAACTGCAGGAACTTCATACAGGCAGTAGGAAACAAACTGAGAACACAGATTAAAAGTTTCTCTTGAAACCCGTTCCCAAAGTGCTAGGTGAACAAACGTCTCTCCACATGCACTGTTCTGAGGGATAATTGTGGGTGAAAGACTTCCATTATATAGCTTGTTGGAAGCACAAAGTTTCCTTTCATTTGAAAACTACAGACCATATGTATTTATGGGGAGGTACTAGCTCCAACTCGGTTTTACATTGAAAACTGCAGGAACTTCAAACCGGCTCTAGGACACAGACTCAGAATCCAGAGTAAAAGTTTCTCCTGCAACCCGGTCCATTTGTGCTAGATGAACGAAAGTCTCTCAACATGCTCAGTTCTGACAAATAATTGTGTGTTAAAGCCGTCATTCACCTAGCTTGTTGGGAACACAAAGTTCCTTTCCAGTTGAAATCTGCTACCCATACATATATATGGGGAGGTACTAGCTCCAACTCGGTTTTACAGTGAAAACTGCAGGAACTTCAAACCGGCACTAGGAAACAGACTGGGAACCCCGAATAAAGTTTCTCCTGAAACCCGTTCTCAATGTGCTAGATGAACGAACATCTCTTCACGTGCTCTGTTCTGAGACATAAGTGTGTGTGAAAGCCATCGTTCACTTAGCTTGATGGGAACACAAAGTTTCTTTTCAATTTCAAAATACAATCCATACACATTTTATTGGATGATACTAGCTCCAACTCAATTTTATAGTGAAATCTGCAGGAACTTCCAACCGGCCCTAGGAATCTGACTGAGGAACAAGATTATAAGTATCCCCTACAAAATTTTCCCTTTGTGCTAGATGAACGAACGTCTGTCCCCATGCTCATTTCTGAGAGATATGTGTGTGTGAAAGCCGCCCTTCACCTAGCTTGTTGGCAAAACAATGTTTCTTTTCAGTTGCAGATTACAATCAATACATACATATGGGGAATTTCTATCTCCAACTCGGTTTATAGTGTAAACTGCTGGAACTTAAAACCGGCCCTAGGAAACAGACTGAGAGACCAGATTATAAGTTTCCCCTGAAAAACTTTCCCAATGTGCTAGATGAACGAAAGTCTCTACACGTGCTTTGTTTGAGAGATAAGTGTGTGTGAAAGCCGTCCTTCATGTAGCTTGTTGGCAACATAAAATTTCTTTTAATTTGCAAAATACACTCCATAATAATATATGGGGAAATTCAAGTTCCAACTCGCTTTTACAGTGAAATCTGCAGAAAATTCATACTGGCACTAGGAAACAGACTGAGAATCCAGAGTAAATATTTCTACAGCAATCCAGTCCCTTGGTGCTAGATGAAGGAACATCTCTACACATGCTCATTTCTGAGAGATAATTGTGTATGAAAGCCGTGGTTCACCTAGCTTGATGGGAAAACAAATTTTCCTTTCAGTTGCAAACTTCATTCCATACTTATATATGGGGAGGTACTATTTCCAACACTGTTCTACACTGAATACAGCAGTAAATTCAAACCGGCACTAGGAAACAGACTTAGAAACCAGAATAAAATTTTTTCCTGCAAACCGTTCCCTTTGTGCTTCATGAGCGAAGTCTCTCCACATGCACAGTTCTGTGAGATGTTTGTGTGAAAGCTGTCCTTCACCTAGTTGTTGGGAACAAAATGTATCTTTTCCGTTGCAAAATACACTCCATACATATATATGGGGAGGTAATAACTCCAACTCGGTTTTACAGTGAAAACTGCAGGAACTTCAAACCGGCACTAGGAAACAGACTGCGAACCCAAAATGAAAGTTTCTCCTGAAAACCATTCCCATTGGGCTAGATGAACGAATATCTCTACACGTGCTCTGTTCTGACAGATATGTGTGTGTGAAAGCCGACTTTCACATACCTTGTTGGCAACACAATGTTTCTTTTCAATTGCAAAATAAAACCAATTCATATATATGGGGAAGTACTAGCTCCAAATCGGTTTTACAGTGTAAACTGTTGGAACTTAAAACTGGCACTAGAAAACAGACTGGGAACCCCGATTAAAATTTTCTTCTGAAACCCGTTCCCAATGTGCTAGATGAACGAACGTCTCTTCACATGCTCCGTTCTGGGAGATAATTTTGTGAAAGCCGTCGTTCACCTAGCTTGCTGGGAACACAAAGATTCTTTTCATTTGCAAACTACACGCCATAATAATATATAGGTAAGTACAAGCTCAAACTCGATTTTACAATGAAATCTGCAGGAACATCATACCGGCACTAGGAAACAGAAAGAGAATCAATAGTAAATGTTTCTATTGCAACCCAGTCCCTTTGTGCTAGATGAACGAACGTCTCTCCACATGCTCAATTCTCAGAGATAATTGTGAATGAAAGCCGTCGTTCACCAAGCTTGATGGGAACACAAAGTTTCTTTTAAGTTGCCAATTACAATCCATACATATATATGGGGAGGTTCTAGCTCCAACTCTGTTTTACAGTGTAAACTGATGAAACTTCAAACCGGCACTAAGAAACAGACTAGGAACCCCGATTAATATTTTCTACTGAAACCCGTTCCCAATGTGCTAGGTGAACGAATGTCTCTCCTCATGCTCAGTTCTGGGAGATTATTGTGTGAAAGCCGTCCTTCACCTAGCTTGATGGGAACACAAAATTTCTTTTCAGTTGCAAACTACACTCCATACATATATATGGGGTGGTACTGACTCCAACTCTATTTTATAGTGAAAACTGCAGGATCTTCAAACCGACACTAGGAAACACACTGAGAAACCAGAGTAAAAGTTGCTCCTACATCCAGTTCCATTTGGGCTAGATGAACGATAGTTCTCTACATGCACATTTCTGAGGGAAAATTGTGTGTTAAAGCCGTCCTTAAACTAGCTTGATGGGAACACAAAGTTTATTTTCAGTTGCAACTACACTTCATACATATATATGCGGAGGTAAAAACTCCAACTGAGTTTTACAGTGAAAACTGCAGGAACATCAAACCGGCACTAGGAAACTGACTGAGAACACAGAAAAAAACTTTCTCCTGAAACCCGATCCTATTGAGGTAGATGAACTAATGTCTCTCAACATGCACTGGTCTGAGAGATGTGTGTGTGAAAGCCGTCCATCACCTAGCTTGTTTACAGCATAAATTTTCCTTTCAGTTGCAAACTTCAGTTCCATCCGTATATATGGGGAAGTACTAGCCCCAAATCTCTTTTACATTGAAAATTGCAGGAACTTCAAACCGGCATTAGGAAACAGACTATGAATCCAGAGAAAATGTATCCCCTGCCAGCATTTCCGTTTGTGCTAGACGAACGAACGTCTCTCCACATGCACAGATTTGAGAGAAGTTTGTATGAAAGCCTCCCTTCACCTAGCTTGATGGCGACACCATATTTCATTTAATTTGCGAACTACACTCCATACATATATATCGGGAGGTAATAGATCCAACTCGGTTTTACAGTGAAAAATGCAGGAAATTCAAACCGGCACTAGGAAACACACTGTTAACCCAGATTAAAAGTTTCTCCTTAATACCGTTCCCAATGTGCTAGATAAACGAACGTCTCTACACATGTTCTGTTCTGAGAAAAAATTGTTTGTGAAAGCCGTACATCACCCAGCTTGTTGGGAACACAAAGTTTCTTTTCAGTTGCAAACTACAACCTATAATAATATATAGGGAAGTACAAGCTCCAACTCGATTTTACAGAGTAAACTGTAGGAAATTCAAACCGGCATTAGGAAACAGACTGAGAATCCAGAGTAAATGTTTCTACTGCAACCCAGTCCCTTTGAGCTAGATGAACTAACGTCTCTCCACATGCTCATTTCTGAGAGATAACTGTGTATGAAAGCCGTCGTTCACCTAGCTTGATGGGAAAAGAAAGTTTCTTTAGAGTTGCAATCTACACACAAAACATATATATGGGGAAGTACTAGCTACAACTCGGTTTTACAGTGAAAACTGCAGGAACTTCATACAGGCAGTAGGAAACAAACTGAGAACACAGATTAAAAGTTTCTCTTGAAACCCGTTCCCAAAGTGCTAGGTGAACAAACGTCTCTCCACATGCACTGTTCTGAGGGATAATTGTGGGTGAAAGACTTCCATTATATAGCTTGTTGGAAGCACAAAGTTTCCTTTCATTTGAAAACTACAGACCATATGTATTTATGGGGAGGTACTAGCTCCAACTCGGTTTTACATTGAAAACTGCAGGAACTTCAAACCGGCTCTAGGACACAGACTCAGAATCCAGAGTAAAAGTTTCTCCTGCAACCCGGTCCATTTGTGCTAGATGAACGAAAGTCTCTCAACATGCTCAGTTCTGACAAATAATTGTGTGTTAAAGCCGTCATTCACGTAGCTTGTTGGGAACACAAAGTTCCTTTCCAGTTGAAATCTGCTACCCATACATATATATGGGGAGGTACTAGCTCCAACTCGGTTTTACAGTGAAAACTGCAGGAACTTCAAACCGGCACTAGGAAACAGACTGGGAACCCCGAATAAAGTTTCTCCTGAAACCAGTTCTCAATGTGCTAGATGAACGAATATCTCTACACGTGCTCTGTTCTGAGACATAAGTGTGTGTGAAAGCCATCGTTCATTTAGCTTGATGGGAACACAAAGTTTCTTTTCAATTTCAAAATACAATCCATACACATTTTATTGGATGATACTAGCTCCAACTCAATTTTATAGTGAAATCTGCAGGAACTTCAAACCGGCCCTAGGAAACTGACTGAGGAACAAGATTATAAGTATCCCCTACAAAATTTTCCCTTTGTGCTAGATGAACGAACGTCTGTCCCCATGCTCATTTCTGAGAGATATGTGTGTGTGAAAGCCGAACTTCACATAGCTTGTTGGCAAAACAATGTTTCTTTTCAGTTGCAGATTACAATCAATACATACATATGGGGAATTTCTATCTCCAACTCGGTTTATAGTGTAAACTGCTGGAACTTAAAACCGGCCTTAGGAAACAGACTGAGAGACCAGATTATAAGTTTCCCCTGAAAAACTTTCCCAATGTGCTAGATGAAAGAAAGTCTCTACACGTGCTTTGTTTGAGAGATAAGTGTGTGTGAAAGCCGTCCTTCATGTAGCTTGTTGGCAACATAAAATTTCTATTAATTTGCAAAATACACTCCATAATAATATATGGGGAAATTCAAGTTCCAACTCGCTTTTACAGTGAAATCTGCAGAAAATTCATACTGGCACTAGGAAACAGATTGAGAATCCAGAGTAAATATTTCTACTGCAACCCAGTCCCTTGGTGCTAGATGAAGGAACATCTCTACACATGCTCATTTCTGAGAGATAATTGTGTATGAAAGCCGTGGTTCACCTAGCTTGATGGGAACACAAATTTTCTTTTCAATTGCAAACTACAATCCATACATATATATGGGGAAGTAATAGCTCCAAACCGGTTTTACAGGGAAAACTGCAGTAACATCAAACAGCACTATGAAACATACTGAAGTACCAGAGTAAAACTTTCTCCTTCAACCCGTTTCCTTTGTGCTAGATGAAAGAAAGTCTCCCATATGCTCAGTTCTGAGAGATACGTGTGTGTGAAAGCCGTCCTTCACCTAGCCTGATAGGAACACTAAGTTTCTTTACAGTTGCAAACTACATTCCATATATATATATGGGGAAGTATTAGCTCCATCTCGATTTTACAGTGAAAACTGCTGTAAATTCAACCCGGCACTAGGAAACAGACTGAGAAACCAAAGCAAAACTATCTCCTGCAAACCGTTCCCCTGGTTCTAAACGAAGGAATATCTCTCCACATGAGTAGTTCTCAGAGATATTTGTGAATGAAAGCCTTCTTTCACCTAGCTTGTTGGGAACACAAAGTTTCTTTTCAATTGCAAACTACAATCCATACATATATATAGGGAGGTACTAGCTCCAACTCCGATTTACAGTGAAAACTGCAGAAAATTCAAAACGGCACTAGGAAACAGACTGCAAACCCCGAGTAAAGTTTCCCTGAAAACCGTTCCGAATGTGCTAGGTGAACGAACATCTCTACACGTGCTCTCTTTTGAGAGATAATTGTGTGTGAAAGCCGTTTTTCACATAGTTGAAGGGAACACAAAGTTTCTTTTCAGTTGCAAACTACACTCCATACATATATATGGGTAGGTATTAGCTCCAACTCGATTTTACTGTGAAAACTGCAGGAACTTCCAACCGGCACTAGGAACCAGTCTGAGAACCCAGAATAAAAGTTTCTACTACAACACAGTCCGTTTGAGCTAGATGAACGAACGTCTCACCACATGCTCAGTTCGGAGAGATAATTGTGTCTTAAAGCCGAAGTTCACCTAGCTTGATGGGAACACAAAGTTTCTTTTCAGTTGCAAAATGCCCTCCAAACATATATATGGGGAGGGACTAGCTCCAACTCGGCTTTACAGTGAAAAATGCAGGAACTTCAAACCGGTACTAGGAAACAGACTGAGAAACCAGAGTAAATGTTTCTACTGCAACCCAATCCCTTTGTGCTAGATGAACGAAAGTCTCTCCACATGATCATTTCTGAGAGATATGTATGTGTGAAAACCGCCCTTCACCTATCTTGTTGGCAACACAAAGATTCTTTTCATGTGCAAACTACACTCAATAAATATATATGGGGAGGTACAAGCTCCAACTCGCTTTTACAGTGAAAACTGCAGTAAAATCAAATCTTCACTAGGAAACAGACTGAGATACGAGTAAAACTTTCTCCTGCAAACCGTTCCCTTTGTGCTAGATGAACGAACGTCTCTCCACATGCACAGTTCTGAGAGATGTTTGTGTGAATGCCGTTATTCACCTAACTTGTTGGCAACAAAAAGTTTCATTTCACTTGCAAACTACAGTCCTTATATATATATGGGTAGGTACTAGCTCCAACTCGGTTTTACAGTGAAAATTGCAGGAAATTCAAACCGGCATAGGAAATAGACGGGGAACCCCGATTAAAAGTTTCTCCTGAAACCCATTCCCAATGTGCTAGATGAACGAGCCTCTCTACACGTGCTCTGTTCTGAGAGATAAGTGTGTGTGTGAAAGCCGTCCTTCACCTAGCTTGTTGGTAACACAACGTTTCTTTTCATTTGCAAACTACACTCCATAAATATATATGGGGAAGTACTATCTCCTACTCGGTTTATAGTGAAAACTGCAGGAACATCAAACCGGCACTAGGAAACAGACTGAGAAACCTGAGTAATTATTTCTCCTTTAACCCAGTCAATTTGTGCTAGATAAACGAACGTCTCTCAACATGCTCAGTTCTGAGAGGTAATTCTGTGTGAAAGCCGAAATTTACCTAGCTTGTTGGGAACACAAGGGTTCTTTTCAGAAGTAAATTACACTCCATAAATATATATGGGGAGGCACAAGCTCCAACTCGGTTTTACAGTGAAAACTGCAGGAACTTCAAACTGGCACTAGGAAACAGACTGGGAACCCCGAATAAAGTTTCTCCTGAAACCCGTTCTCAATGTGCTAGATGAACGAACATCTCTACACGTGCTTTGTTCTGAGACATAATTGTTTGTGAAAGCCATCGTTCACGATGCTTGATGGGAAAACAAAGTTTCTTTTCAATTTCAAAATACAATCCATACACATTTTATTGGATGATACTAGCTCTAACTCGATTTTATAGTGAAATCTGCAGGAACTTCAAACCGGCCCTAGGAAACTGACTGAGGAACAAGATTATAAGTATCCCCTACAAAATTTTCACTTTGTGCTAGATAAATGAACGTCTGTCCCCATGCTCATTTCTGAGAGATATGTGTGTGTGAAAGCCGCCCTTCACCTAGCTTGTTGGGAACACAAAGTTCCTTTTCAGTTGCAAACTACACTCCATACATATACATGGGGAGATACTAGCTCCAACTCGGTTTTACAAAGAAAACAGCAGGAACTTCATACTGGCACTAGGAAACAGACTGAGAGACTAGATTTTAAGTTTCTCCTGAAACCATTTCCCAATGTGCTAGATGAACGAACGTCTCTACACGTGCTCTGTTCTAAGAGATAATTGTGTGTGTGAAAGCCGTCCTTCACCTTGCTTGTTGGCAACACAAAGTTTCTTTTCATTTGCAAACTACACTTCATAATAATATATGTGGAAGTACAAGCTCCAGCTCGTTTTTACAGTGAAATCTTCAGTAACTTTATTCCGGCACTAGGAAACAGACTGAGAAACCAGAGTAAAAGTTGCTCCTACAACCCGTTCCATTCGTGCTAGATGAACAAATGTCTGTCCCCATGCTCAGTTCTGAGAGACTATTGTTTGTAAAAGCCGTTCTTCACCTAGCTTGATGGGAACACAAAGTTTCTTTTCAGTTGCCAACTACACTTCATACATTTACATGCGGAGGAAAAACTCCAAATCTGTTTTACAGTGAAAAATGCGGGAACATCAAACCGGCATTAGGAAACAGACTAAGAACCCAGAATAAAATTTTCTCCTGAAACCCGTTCCCAATGTGCTAGATGAACGAATGTCTCTCCACATGCACTTTTCTGAGAGATGTGTGTGTCAAAGCCGTCCAACACCTAGCCTGTTTACAGCATAAATTTTCCCTTCAGTTGCAAACTACAATCCATCCCTATATATGGGGAGGTACCAGCTCCAACTAGGTTTTACATTGAAAACTGCAGGAACTTCAAACCTGCTCTACGACACAGACTCAGAATCCAGAGTAAAAGTTTCTCCTGCAACCCGGGCCCATTGAGCTAGATGAACGAACGTCTCTCCACATGCTCAGTTCTGAGAAATATCTGTGTGTGTTTAAGCCGTCCTTCAGCTAGCTTGCTGGGAACACAAATTTCCTTTTCAGTTGAAATCTGCTACCCATACATATATATGGGGAGGTAGTAGCTCCAAATCGGTTTTACAGGGAAAACTTCAGGAACTTCAAACCAGCAATAGGAAACAGAACGAGAAACAAGAGTAAAATTTTCTCTTGCAAACCGTTCCCTTTTTGCTACCTTAACGAACTTTTCTCCACATGCTCAGGTCTGAGAGATAAGTGTGTATGAAAGCCGACTTTCACCTAGCTTGATGGGAACACTATGTTTCTTTTCAGATGCAAACAACCCTCCATACATGTATATGGGGAGGTACTAGTTCCAACAAAATTTTACACTGAATACAGCAGTATATTCAAACCGGCACTAAGAAACAGACTTACAAAACAGAATAAAACTTTCTCCTGCAAACCGTTCCCTTTGTGCTAGATGAGCGAACGTCTCTCCACATGTACATTTCTGAGAGATGTTTGTGTGAAAGCCGTCCTTCACCTAGTTGTTGGGAACACAAAGTTTCTTTTCAGTTGCAAAATACACTCCATACATATATATGGGTACGTAATACCTCCAACTCGGTTTTACAGTGAAAACTACAGGAACTTCAAACCGGCACTCGGAAACAGACTGGAAACCCAGAATGAAATTTTCTCCTGAAAGGCTTTCCCAATGTGCTAGATGAATGAACGTCTCTACACGTGCTCTGTTCTGAGAGATATGTGTGTGTGAAAGCCGAACTTCACATAGCTTGTTGGCAAAACAATGTTTCTTTTCAGTTGCAGATTACAATCAATACATACATATGGGGAATTTCTAGCTCCCACTCGGTTTATAGTGTAAACTGCTGGAACATAAAACCGGCACTAGGTAACAGACTGAGAGGCCAGATTATAAGTTTCCCCTGAAACCCTTTCCCAATGTGCTAGATGAACGAAAGTCTCTACACGTGCTTTGTTTTGAGAGATATGTGTGTGTGAAAGCCGTCCTTCACGTAGCTTGTTGGCAACACAAAGTTTCTTTTAATTTGCAAAATACACTCCATAATAATATATGGGGAAGTACAAGTTCCAACTCGCTTTTACAGTGAAATCTGCAGAAAATTCATACTGGCACTAGGAAACAGACTGAGAATCCAGAGTAAATATTTCTACTGCAACGCAGTCCCTTGGTGCTAGATGAATGAACATCTCTACACATGCTCATTTCTGAGAGATAATTGTGTATGAAAGCCGTGGTTCACCTAGCTTGATGGGAACACAAAGTTTCTTTTCAATTGCAAACTACAATCCATACATATATATGGGGAAGTAATAGCTCCAAACCGGTTTTACAGGGAAAACTGCAGTAACATCAAAACAGCACTATGAAACATACTGAGAAACCAGAGTAAAACTTTCCCTTCAACCCGTTTCCTTTGTGCTAGGTGAAAGAAAGTCTCTCCATATGCTCAGTTCTGAGAGATACGTGTGTGTGAAAGCCCTCCTTCACCTAGCCTGATGGGAACACAAAGTTTCTTTTCAGTTGCCAACTACATTCCATACATATATATGGGGAAGTATTAGCTCCATCTCGATTTTACAGTGAAAACTGCAGTAAATTCAACCCGGCACTAGGAAACAGACTGAGAAACCAAAGCAAAACTGTCTCCTCAAACCGTTCCCTTGGTTCTAAAGGAACAAACATCTCTCCACATGAGTAGTTCTCAGAGATATTTGTGAATGAAAGCCTTCTTTCACCTAGCTTGTTGGGAACACAAAGTTTCTTTTCAATTGCAAACTACAATCCATACATATATATAGGGAGGTACTAGCTCCAACTCCGATTTACAGTGAAAACTGCAGAAAATTCAAAACGGCACTAGGAAACAGACTGCAAACCCCGAGTAAAGTTTCCCTGAAAACCGTTCCGAATGTGCTAGGTGAACGAACATCTCTACACGTGCTCTCTTTTGAGAGATAATTGTGTGTGAAAGCCGTTTTTCACATAGTTGAAGGGAACACAAAGTTTCTTTTCAGTTGCAAACTACACTCCATACATATATATGGGTAGGTATTAGCTCCAACTCGATTTTACTGTGAAAACTGCAGGAACTTCCAACCGGCACTAGGAACCAGACTGAGAACCCAGAATAAAAGTTTCTACTACAACACAGTCCGTTTGAGCTAGATGAACGAACGTCTCACCACATGCTCAGTTCGGAGAGATAATTGTGTCTTAAAGCCGAAGTTCACCTAGCTTGATGGGAACACAAAGTTTCTTTTCAGTTGCAAAATGCCCTCCAAACATATATATGGGGAGGGACTAGCTCCAACTCGGCTTTACAGTGAAAAATGCAGGAACTTCAAACCGGTACTAGGAAACAGACTGAGAAACCAGAGTAAATGTTTCTACTGCAACCCAATCCCTTTGTGCTAGATGAACGAAAGTCTCTCCACATGATCATTTCTGAGAGATATGTATGTGTGAAAACCGCCCTTCACCTATCTTGTTGGCAACACAAAGATTCTTTTCATGTGCAAACTACACTCAATAAATATATATGGGGAGGTACAAGCTCCAACTCGCTTTTACAGTGAAAACTGCAGTAAAATCAAATCTTCACTAGGAAACAGACTGAGATACGAGTAAAACTTTCTCCTGCAAACCGTTCCCTTTGTGCTAGATGAACGAACGTCTCTCCACATGCACAGTTCTGAGAGATGTTTGTGTGAATGCCGTTATTCACCTAACTTGTTGGCAACAAAAAGTTTCATTTCATTTGCAAACTACAGTCCTTATATATATATGGGTAGGTACTAGCTCCAACTCGGTTTTACAGTGAAAACTGCAGGAAATTCAAACCGGCATAGGAAATAGACGGGGAACCCCGATTAAAAGTTTCTCCTGAAACCCACTCCCAATGTGCTAGATGAACGAGCCTCTCTACACGTGCTCTGTTCTGAGAGATAAGTGTGTGTGTGAAAGCCGTCCTTCACCTAGCTTGTTGGTAACACAACGTTTCTTTTCATTTGCAAACTACACTCCATAAATATATATGGGGAAGTACTATCTCCTACTCGGTTTATAGTGAAAACTGCAGGAACATCAAACCGGCACTAGGAAACAGACTGAGAAACCTGAGTAATTATTTCTCCTTTAACCCAGTCAATTTGTGCTAGATGAACGAACGTCTCTCAACATGCTCAGTTCTGAGAGGTAATTCTGTGTGAAAGCCGAAATTTACCTAGCTTGTTGGGAACACAAAGTTTCTTTTCATTTGCCAACTACACTCCATACATATATAAGGGAAACTACTAGCTCCATCTCTGTTTTTCAGGGAAAACTACAGTAAAATCAAACCTTCCCTTGGAAACTGACTGAGATTCAAGGGTAAAACTTTCTCCTGCAAACCGTTCCCTTTGTGCTAGATGCACGAAATTCTCTCCACATGCTCAGTTCTGAGATATATGTGTGTGTGAAAGCCGTCCTTCACCTCACTTGCTGGGAACACAAAGTTTCTTTTCAGTAGTAAATTACACTCCATACATATATATGGGGAGGTACTAGCTCCAACTCGGTTTTACAGTGAAAACTGCAGGAACTTCAAACCGGCACTAAGAAACAGACTGGGAAACCTGAATAAAGTTTCTCCTGAAACCCGTTCTCAATGTGCTAGATGAACGAACATCTCTACACATGCTCTGTTCTGAGACATAAGTGTTTGTGAAAGCCATCTTTCACTTAGCTTGATGGGAACACAAAGTTTCTTTTCAATTTCAAAATACAATCCATACACTTTTTATTGGATGATACTAGCTCCAACTCGATTTTATAGTGAAATCTGCAGGAACTTCAAACCGGCCCTAGGAAACTGACTGAGGAACAAGATAATAAGTATTCCCTACAACATTTTCCCTTTGTGCTAGATGAACGAACGTCTGTCCCCATGCTCATTTCTGAGAGATATGTGTGTGTGAAAGCCGCCCTTCACCTAGCTTGTTGGGAACACAAAGTTCCTTTTCAGTTGCAAACTACACTCCATAAATATACATGGGGAGATACTAGCTCCAACTCGATTTTACAAAGAAAACAGCAGGAACTTCAGACCGGCACTAGGAAACAGACTGAGAGACTAGATTTTAAGTTTCTCCTGAAACCCATTCCCAATGTGCTAGATGAACGAACGTCTCTACACGTGCTCTCTTCTGAGAGATAAGTGCGAGTGAAAGCCATCCATCACCTAGCTTGTTGGCAACACAAAGTTTCTTTTCATTTGCAAACTACACTTCATAATAATATATGGGGAAGTACAAGCTCCAGCTCGTTTTTACAGTGAAATTTTCAGTAACTTTTTTCCGGCACTAGGAAACAGACTGAGAAACCAGGGTAAAAGTTGCTCCTACAACCCGTTCCATTCGTGCTAGCTGAACAAAAGTCTGTCCCCGTGCTCAGTTCTGAGAGACTATTGTTTGTAAAAGCCGTTCTTAACCTAGCTTGATGGGAACACAAAGTTTCTTTTCAGTTGCCAACTACACTTCATACATTTACATGAGGAGGAAAAAACTCCAACTCTGTTTTACAGTGAAAAATGCGGGAACATCAAACCGAAATTAGGAAACAGACTGAGAACCCAGAATAAAATTTTCTCCTGAAACCCGTTCCCAATGTGCTAGATGAACGAATGTCTCTCCACATGCACTTTTCTGAGAGATGTGTGTGTGAAAGCCGTCCATCACCTAGCCTGTTTACAGCATAAATTTTCCTCTCAGTTGCAAAGTACAATCCATCCCTATCTATGGGGAGGTACCAGCTCCAACTAGGTTTTACATTGAAAACTGCAGGAACTTCAAACCTGCTCTACGACACAGATTCAGAATCCAGTGTAAAAATTTCTCCTGCAACCCGGCCCATTGAGCTAGATGAACGAACGTCTCTCCACATGCTCAGTTCCGAGAAATATGTGTGTGTGTTTAAGCCGTCCTTCTGCTAGCTTGCTGGGAACACATGTTTCCTTTTCAGTTGAAATCTGCTACCCATACATATATATGGGGAGGTAGTAGCTCCAAATCGGTTTTACAGGGAAAACTTCAGGAACTTCAAATCAGCAATAGGAAACAGAACGAGAAACAAGAGTAAAATTTTCTCTTGCAAACCGTTCCCTTTTTGCTACATTAACGAACTTTTCTCCACATGCTCAGGTCTGAGAGATAAGTGTGAATGAAAGCCGACTTTCACCTAGCTTGATGGGAACACTATGTTTCATTTCAGATGCAAACAACCTTCCATACATGTATATGGGGAGGTACTAGTTCCAACAAAGTTTTACACTGAATACAGCAGTATAATCAAACCGGTACTAAGAAACAGACTTACAAAACAGAATAAAGCTTTCTCCTGCAAACCGTTCCCTTTGTGCTAGGTGAGCGAACGTCTCTCCACATGCACATTTCTGAGAGATGTTTGTGTGAAAGCCGTCCTTCACGTAGTTGTTGGGAACAGAAAGTTTCTTTTCAGTTGCAAACTAAACTCCATCAATATATATGGGTGAAGTAATAGATTCAACTCGGTTTTATAGTGAAAAATGCAGGAACTTCAAACCGGCACTAAGAAATACACTGTTAACCCAGGTTAAAAGTTTCTCCTTAAACCCTTTCCCAATGTGCTAGATGAACGAACTTCTCTACACGTGCTTTGTTCTGAGAGATAAGTTTGTGTGTAAGCCGTCCATCACTTAACTTGTTGGAAACAAAAAATTTCTTTTCATTTGCAAACTACATTTCATAATAATCTATAGGGAAGTACAAGCAAAAACTCGATTTTACAGTGAAATCTGCAGGAACATCATACCTGCACTAGGAAACAGACTGAGAATCCAGAGTAAATGTTTCTTCTGCAACCTAGTCCCTTTGTGCTACATGAATGAACATCTCTCCTCATGCTCAGTTCTGAGAGATAATTGTGTGAAAGCCGTCGTTCACCTAGATTGATGGGAACACAAATTTCTTTTCACTTGCAAACTACATTCCATAACTATATATGGGGAGTTTCAAGCTCCAACTCGGTTTTACAGTGTAAACTGCTGAAACTTCAAACCAGCAATACGAAACAAACTGGGAACCCGATTAAAATTTTCTACTGCAACAAGTTCCCAATGTGCTAGATGAACGAACGTCTCTCCTCATGCTCAGTTCTGAGAGATAATTGTGTGAAAGCCGTCGTTAAACTAGCTTGATGGGAACACAAATTTCTTTTGAGTTGCAAACAAAAATCCATAACTATATATGGGGAGGTACTAGCTCCAACTCGATTTTATAGTGAAAACTGCAGGATCTTCAAACCGGCACTAGGAAACACACTGAGAAACCAGAGTATAAGTTGCTCCTACATCCCGTTCCATTTGTGCTAGATGAACGAAAGTCTGTCTACATGCTCAGTTTTGAGAGAAAATTGTGTGTTAAAGCCGTCCTTCAACTAGCTTGATGGGAACACACAGTTTCTTTTCAGTTGAAACTACACTTCATACATATATATGCGGAGGTAAAAACTCCAACTCGGTTTTACAGTGAAAACTGCAGGAACATCAAAACGGCACTAGGAATCAGACAGAGAACCCAGAATAAAAATTTCTCCTTAAACCCGTTCCCTTTGAGCTAGATGAACGAATGTATCTCCACATGCACTGTTCTGAGAGATGTGTGTGTGAAAGCCGTCCATCACCTTGCTTGTTTACTGAATAAATTTTCCTTTCCGTTGCAAACTACAATCCATCCGTATATATGGGGAAGTACTAGCTCCAACCCTCATTTACATTGAAAATTGCAGGAACTTCAAACCGGCACTAGGAAACAGACTAAGAAACCAGAGAAAAAGTTTCCCCTGCCACCCTTTCCGTTTGTGCTACATGAACGAACATCTCTCCACATGCTCATTTCTGAGACATAATTGTGTATGAAAGCCGTCGTTCACCTAGCTTGATGGGAACACAGAATTCTTTTCAGTTGCAAACTACACTCCATAAATATATATGGGGAGGTTCTAGCTCCAACTCGGTTTTACAGTGTAAACTGCTGAAATTTCAAACCGGCACTAAGAAACAGACTGGGATTCCCGATTAAAATTTTCTACTGAAACCCGTTCCCAATGTGCTAGATGAACGAACGTCAATCCTAATGCTCAGTTCTGGGAAATAATTGTGTGAAAGCCGTCGTTCACCTAGCTTGTTGGCAACACAATTTTCTTTTCAGTTGCAAACTACACTTCATACATATATATGCGGATGTAAAAATTCCAACTCGATTTTACAGTGAAAACTGCAGGAACATCAAAACGGCACTAGGAAACAAACTGAGAACACAGAATAAATGTTTCTCCTGAAACCCGTTCCCATTGAGCTAGATGAAAGTATTTCCCTCCACATGCACTGTTCTGAGAGATGTGTCTGTGAAAGCCGTCCATCAACTAGCTTGTTTACAGCATAAATTTTCCTTTCAGTTGCAAACTACAATCCATCCGTATATATGGGGAGGTGCTAGTTCCAACTCGGTTTTACAGTGAAAACTGCAGGAACTTCAAACCGGCACTAGGAAACAAATTCAGAAACCAGAGTAAAAGTTTCTCCTACAAACCGTTCCATTTGTGCTAGATGAACGAAAGTATGTCCACATGCTAATTTCTGAGAGATAAGTGTGTGTGAAAGCCGTACTTCACTTGACTTGTTGGGAACACAAATTTTCTTTTCAGTTGCAAACTACACTCCATACATATATATGGGGAGGTACTAGCTCCAACACGATTTCATAGTGAAACCTGCTGGAATTTCAAATCAGCTCTAGGATACAGATTCAGAAACCAGAGTAAAAGTTTCTCCTACAAACCATTCCATTTGTGCTAGATGAACGAATGTCTGTCTACATGCTCAGTTCTGTGATATAAATGTGTGTAAAAGATGTCCTTCACCTAGCTTGATTGGAACACAAAGTTTATTTTCAGTTGCAAACTACACTTCATACATATATATGCGGAGGTCAAAACTCCAGCTCGGTTTTAAGGTGAAAACTGCAGGAACATCAAACCGGCACTAGGAAACAGACTGAGAACCCAGAATAAAAGTTTCTCCTGAAACCCGTTCCCAATGGGCTAGATGAACGAATGTCTCTCCACATGCACTGTTCTCAGAGATGTGTGTGTGAAAGCCGTCCATCACCTAGCTTGTTTACAGCATAAATTTTCCTTTAAGTTGCAAACTACAATCCACCCGTATATATTGGGAAGTGCTAGCACCAACTCTATTTTCCTTTGAAAATTGCAGGTACTTCTAAATGGCACTAGGAAAGAGACTGAGAAACCAGAGGAAATTTTTCCACTGCCACCCTTACCGTTTGTGCTAGATGAACAAACGTCTGTCCACATGCGGAATTTTGAGAGATGTTTGTGTGAAAGCCGGCCTTCTTATAGCTTGATGGGAACACAAAGTTTCTTTTCAGTTGCAAACTACACTCCATACATATACATGGGTGAAATAATAGATTCAACTCGGTTTCATAGTGAAAAATGCAGGAACTTAAAACCGGCACTAAGAAAAACACTGTTAACCCAGATTAAAAGTTTCCCCTTAAACCCTTTCCCAATGTGCTAGATGAACGACCTTCTCTACACGTGCTGTATTCTCAGAGATAATTGTGTGTGAAAGCCGTCCATCACTAAGCTTCTTGGCAACACAAAGTTTCTTTTCATTTGCAAACTACCCTCCATAATAATCTATAGGGAAGTATAAACTCAAACTCGATTTTACAGTGAAACATGCAGGAACATCATACCGGCACTAGGAAACAAACTGAGAATCCAGAGTAAATGTTTCTACTGCAACCCAGTTCCTTTTTGCTAGATGAACGAACGTCTCTCCACATGCTCATTTCTCAGAGATAATTGTGTATGTAAGCCGTCGTTCACCTAGCTTGATGTGAACACAAAATTTCTATTCATTTGCAAATTACAATCCATACATATATATGGGGAGGTACTAGCTCCAACTCGATTTTATAGTGAAAACTGCAGGATCTTCAAACCGGCACTAGGAAACACACTGAGAAACCAGAGTAAAAGTTGCTCCTACATCCGTTTTCAGTTGTGCTAGATGAACGAACTTCTCTCCACATGCTCATTTCTGAGAGATTATTGTGTCTGAAAGCCGCCCTTCATCTAGCTTGTTGGGAACACAAAGTTTCTTTACATTTGCTATCTACACTCCATAGATATATATATGGGGAGGTACTAGATACAACTCGTTTTTACAGTGAAAACTTCCAGAACTTCATACAGGTAGTAGGAAACAAACTGAGAACCCAGATTAAAAGTTTCTCTTGAAACCCGTTCCCAATGTGCTAGATGAACGAACGTCTCTCCACATGCACTGTCCTGAGAGATAAGTGTGGGTGAAAGTCGTCCATCATATAGCTTGTTGGAAGCACAAAGTTTCCTTTCATTTGAAAACTACACACCATATGTATTTATGGGGAGGTACTAGCTCTAACTCGGTTTTACATTGAAAACTGCAGGAACGTCAAATCGGCTATGGGACACAAAATCAGATTCCAGAGTAACAGTTTCTCCTGCAACCCGGTCCCTTTGTGCTAGATGAACGAATGTCTCTCCATATGCTCATTTCTGACAAATATGTGTGTGTTAAAGCCGTCCTTCACCTAGCTTACTGGTAACACATAGTTCCTTTCAAGTTGAAATCTCCTACCCATACATATATATGGGGAGGCAGTAGCTCCAAATCAGTTTTACCAGGAAAACTTCAGGAACTTCAAAGCAGCAATAGGAAACAGAACGAGAAACCAGAGTAAAAGTTTCCCCTGAAAACCGTTCGTTATGTGCTACATGAACGAACGTCTCTCCACAAGCTCAGGTCTGAGAGATAAGTGTGTGTGAAAGCCGTCTTTCACCTAGCTTGTTGGGAACACAAAGTTTCTTTTCAGTTGCAAACTACATTCCATACATATATATGGGGAGATACTAGCTCCAAATCAGTTTTACACTTAAAACTGCATTAAATTCAAACCGGCACCAGGAAACAGGCTGAGAAACCAGAGTAAAATTTTCACCTGCAAAGTGTTCCTTTTGTGCTAGAAGAACGAAAGTGTCTCCACATGCACAGTTTTGAGAGATTCTTGTGTGAAAGCTGTCCTTCATCTAGCTTGTTGGGACCACAAATTTTCTTTTCAGTTTCAAACTACACTCCATACATATATATGGGGAGGTACAAGATCCAACTCTCTTTTACATTGAAAATTGTAGGAACTTCAAACTGGCACTAGGAAACAGACTGAGAAAAGAGAGAAAATATTTCCCCTGCCACCCTTTCCGTTTGTGCTAGATGAACGAACATCTCTCCACATGCAGAATTTTGAGAGATATTTGTGTGAAAGCCGGCCTTCCTATAGCTTGATGGGAACACAAAGTTTCTTTTCAGTTGCAAACTACACTCCATACATATATATGGGAGGTAATACATCCAACTCGGTTTTATACTAAAAAATGCAGGATCTTCAAACCGGCTCTAGGAAACACACTTTTAACCCAGATTAAAAGTTTCTCCTTAAACCGGTTCCCAATGAGCTAGATGAACGAACGTCTCTCCACATGCTCAGTTCTCAGAGATAAGTGTGTGTGAAAACCGTACATCACCTTGCTTATTGGAAACACAAAGTTTCTTTTCAGTTGCAAACTACACTCCATACATATATATGGGGAGGTATTATCTCCAACAGTTTTACAGTGAAAATTGCAGGAACTTGAAATCTGCACTAGGAAACAAGCTGAATACCCACAATAAAAGTTTCTCCTGAAATCCGTTCTCAATATGCTAGATGAACGAACGTCTCTCCACATGCAATGTTCTGAGAGGGAAATGTGTCTGAAAGCTGTCCATCACGTAGCTTGTTGGAAAACCAAAGTTTCTTTTCATTTGCAACCTACACTCCATACATATAGATGTGGTGGTACAAGCACCAACTCGACTTTACAATGAAAACTGAAGGAAATTCCAACCGGCACTAGGAAACAGACTGAGAATCCAGAGTAAATGTTTCTACTTCAACCCAGTCCCTTAGTGCTAGATGAACGAACGTCTCTACACATGCTCATTTCTGAGAGATAATTGTGTATGAAAGCCGTCTTTCACCTAGCTTGATGGGAACACAAAGTTTCTTTTCAGTTGCAAACTACAGTCCATATATATATATGCGGAGGTAATAACTCCAACTCGGTTTTACAGTGAAAACTATAGGGAAATCAAAAGGGCACTAGGATACAGACTGAGAACCAAGAATAAATGTTTCTCCTGAAACCCGTTCCAAATGTGCTACATGAAAGAATATCTCTCCACATGCAATGATCTGAGAGATGAGTGTGTGTGAAAGCCGTCCATCACCAAGCTTGTTGGCAGCATAAATTTTCCTTTTAGTTGCAAACTGCAATCAATACGTATATATGGGGAAGTACTAGCTCCAACTCGGTTTTACATTGAAAACTGTAGGAACTTCAAACTGGCAGTAGAAAACAGACTGAGAAACCAGAGAAAGTGTTTCCCCTGCAACGCTTTCCGTTTGTGCTAGATGAACGAACTTCTCTCCACATGCACAGTTTTGAGAAATATTTGTGTGAAAGCAGTCCTTCACCTAACTTTTTGGCAACACAAAGTTTCTTTTCAGTTGCAAACTACAGTCCATACATATATATGGGGAGGGACTAGCTCCAACTCTGTTTTACAGTGAAAATTGCAGGAAATTCAAACCGGCATAAGAAACAGACGGGTAACCCCGATTAAATGTTTCACCTGAAAACCATTCCCAATATGCTAGATGAACGAACCTCTTTACACGTGCTCTGTTCTGAGAGATAATACTGTGTGAAAGCCGACTTTCAAAAATCTTGATGGGAACACAAAGTTTCTTTTCATTTGCAAACTACACTCCTTATGTTTTTATGGGAATGTACTCACTCCAAATCGATTTTACAGTGAAAACTGCAGGAAAGTCAAAACGGTCCTAGGAAACAGACTTATAAACCAGAGTTAAAGTTTCTCCTGCGACCCGTTCCCTTTGTGCTAGATGAACGAACTTCTCTCCACATGCTCAGTTCTGAGAAATATGTGTGTTTGAAAGCCGTCTTTCAAGTCACTTGTTTGGAACACAAACTTTCTTTTCAGTTATAAACTACACTTCATACATATATATTGGGTGGTACTAGCTCCACTCGGTTTTACAGTGAAAACTGCAGGAACTTCAAACCGGCACTAGTAAACAGACCGGGAACCCCGAATAAAATTTTCCACTGAAACCCGTTCCCAATGTGCTAGATGAACGAAACTCTCTACACGTGCTCTGTTATGAGAGATAAGTGTGTGTGAAAGCCATCGTTCACCTAACTTCATGGGAACAAAAAGTTTCTTTTCAGTTTCAAAATACACTGCATACACATTATATGGGATGATACTAGCTCCAACTCGGTTTTACAGTGAAAACTGCAGGAATTTCAAACCGGCACAAAGAAACACACTGAGAACCCAGAATAAAATTTTCCCTTGAAACCCGTTCCCTATGTGCTAGACGAACGAACGTCTCTACACGGACTATGTTCTGAGAGGTAAATGAGTGTTAAAGCCGAAATTAACCTAGCTTCTTGGCAACACAAAGTTTCTTTGCATTTGCAAACTACACTCCATAATAATATAAAGGGAAGTACAATCTCCTACTCGCTTTTACACTGAAATCTGCAGGAACATCATACCGGCACTAGGAAACAGACTGAGAATCCAGAGTAAACGTTTCTACTGCAACCCAGTCCCTTTGTGCTAGATGAACGAACGTCTCTCCACATGCTCATTTCTGAGACATAATTGTGTATGAAAGCCGTCGTTCAACAAGCTTGATGGGAACACAAAGTTCCTTTTCCGTTGCTAAATACACTCCATACATATATATGGGGACTTACGATCTCGAACTCGGTTTTACAGTGAAAACTGCAGGAACTTCAAACCGGCACTAGGAAACAGACTGGGATCACAGAATGAATGTTTCTCCTGATAAACTTTCCCAATGAGCTAGATGAACGAATATCTCTACACGTGCTCTATTCTGAGAGTCAAGTGTGTGTGAAAGCCGACTTTCACATAGATTGTTGGGTACACAAAGTTTCTTTTCAGTTGCAAATTACAATCCTTACATATATATTTGGAGGCTCTAGCTCCAACTCGGTTTTACAGTGTAAACTGCTGAAACGTCAAACCGGCACTAAGAAACAGACTGGGAACCCCGATTAAAATTTTCTACTGAAACCCGTTCCCAATGTGCTAGATGAACGAACGTCTCTCCTCAAGCTCAGTTCTGGGAGATAATTGTGTGAAAGCCGTCGTTCACCTACCTTGATGGGAACACAAAGTTTCTTTTCAGTTGCAAACTACACTTCATACATATATATGCGGAGGTAAAAACTCCAACTAGGTTTTACAGTGAAAACTGCAGGAACATCAAACCGGCACTAGGAAACAGACTGAGAATCCAGAGTAAATGTTTCTACTGCAAACCTGTCCCTTAGTGCTAGATGAAAGAACGTCTCTCCACATGCTCATTTCTGAGAGATAATTGTGTATGAAAGCCGTCGTTCACCTAGCTTGATGGGAACATAAAGTTTCTTTTCAGTTGCAAAATACACTCCATACCTATATATGGGGAGGTTCTAACTCCAACTCGCTTTTACAGTGAAAATTGCAGGAATTTTAAACCGGCACTAGGAAACAGACTAGGAAACCATATTAAAAATTTCTACTGAAACCCGTTCCCAATGTGCTAGATGAACGAATGTCTCCACACGTTCAGTTCTGAGGGATAATTGTGTTTGAAAGCCGTCGATCACTTGGCTTGTTGGGAACAGAAAGTTTCTTTTCAGTTGCAAACTACACTGCATAAATATGTATGGGGAAGTACTAGCTCCAACTCGATTTTATAGTGAAAACTGCAGGAACTTCAACCCGGCACTAGGAAACAGACTAAGAAAACAGAGTAAAAGTTTCTCCTACACCCGTTCCATTTGTGCTAGATGAACGAAAGTATGCCCACATGCTCAGTTCTGAGAGATAAGTGTGTGTGAAAGCCTTCCTTCACCTAGATTGATGGGAACACAAATTTTCTTTTCAGTTGCAAACAACACTCCATACATATATATGGGGTGGTAATAGATCCAAATCGGTTTTATAGTGAAAAATGCAGGAAATTCAAACCGGCACTAGGAAACAGATTGTTAACCCAGATTAAAAGTTTCTCCTGAAACCCGTTCCCAATGTGCTAGATGAACGAACGTCTCTACACGTGCTCGATTCTGAGAGAAAACTGTGTGTGAAAGCCGTACATCACCCAGCTTGTTGGGAACACAAAGTTTCTTTTCAGTTGCAAAGAACACTCCATACATATAGATGGGGAGGTATAAGCTCCAACTCGGTTTTACATTGAAAACTGCAGGAACTTCAAACCGGACTAGGAAAGACACTGAGAAACCAGAGGAAATGCTTCTCTTGCAACCCGGTCAATGTGCTAAATGAACGAAAGTCTCTCCACATGCTCAGTTCTGAGAGATAATTGTGTCTGAAAGCCGTCTATCACCCAGCTTGTTGGGAACACAAGTTTCTTTTCATTTGCAAACTACACTCCATAATAATGTATAGGGAAGTACAAGCTCAAACTAGATTTTACAGTGAAATCTGCAGGAACATCATACCAGCACTAGGAAACAGACTGAGAATCCAGAGTAAATGTTTCTACTGCAACCCTGTCCTTTTTGCTAGATGAAAGAACGTCTCTCCACATGCTCATTTCTCAGAGATAATTGTGTATGAAAGCCGTCTTTCACCAAGCTTGATGGGAACACAAAGTACTTTCAGTTGAAAATTAATCATACATATATATGGGGAGGTTCTAGCTCCAACTCGGTTTTACAGTGTAAACTGCTGAAACGTCAAACCGGCAGTACAAAACAAACTGGAAACCCCGATTAAAATTTCATACTGAAATCCGTTCCCAATGTGCTAGATGAACGAACGTCTCACCTCATGCTCAGTTCTGAGAGATAATTGTGTGAAAGCCATAGTTCACCATGCTTGATGGGAACACAAAATTTATTTTCAGTTGCAAACTACAATCCATCCGTATATAAGGTGAGGTACTAGCCCCAACTCTCTTTTACATTGAAAATTGCAGGAACTTCAAACCGGCACTAGGAAACAGTCTGTGAAACCGGAGAAATATTTTCCCCTGCCACCCTTTATGTTAGTGCTAGATGAACGAACGTCTCTCCACATGCTCAGTTCTGAGAGGTAAGTGTGTCTGAAAGCCATCCTTCACATAGTTTGTTAAAACAAAGTTTCTTTAGAGTTGCAATCTACACTCCATACATATATATGGGGAAGTACTAGCTACAACACAGTTTTACAGTGAAAACTGCAGGAACTTCATACAGGCAGTAGGAAACAAATTTAGAACCCAGATTAAAAGTTTCCCTTGAAACCCGTTCCCAAAGTGCTAGATGAAAAAACGTCTCTCCACATGCACTGTTCTGAGAGATATGTGTGGGTGAAAGCCGTCCATCATATAGCATGTTGGAAGCACAAAGTTTCCTTTCATTTGAAAACTACACACCATATGTATTTATGGGGAGGTACTAGCTCCAACTCGGTTTTACATTGAAAACTGCAGGAACTTCAAACCGGCTCTAGGACACAGACTCAGAATCCAGAGTAAAAGTTTCCCCTGCAACCCGGTCCCTTTGTGCTAGATGAACGAACGTCTCTCCATATGCTCAGTTCTGAGAATTATGTGTGTGTTAAAGCCGTACTTCACCTAGCTTGTTGGGAAAACAAAGTTCCTTTCCAGGTCATATCTGCTACCCATACATATATATGGGGAGGTAGTAGCTCCAAATCCGTTTTACAGGGAAAACTTCAGGAACTTCAAACCAGCAATAGGAAACAGAAGGAGAAACCAGAGTAAATGTTTCCCCTGCAAACCGTTCGTTTTTTGCTACATGAACGAACGTCTCTCCACAAGCTCAGGTCTGAGAGATAAGTGTGTGTGAAAGCCGTCCTTCACGTAGCTTGTTGGGAACACAATGTTTCTTTTCAGTTGCAAACTACACTCCATAATTATATATGGGGAGGTACTATTTCCAACACTGTTTTACACTGAATACAGCAGTAAATTCAAACCGGCAGTAGGAAACATACTTAGAAACCAGAATAAAATTTTCTCCTGCAAAGCGTTCCCTTTGTGCTTCATGAGCGAAGTCTCTCCACATGCACAGATCTGTGAGATGTTTTTGTGAAAGCCGTCCTTCACCTAGTTGTTGGGAACAAAATGTATCTTTTCAGTTGCAATATACACTCCATACATATATATGGGGAGGTAATAGCTCCAACTCGGTTTTACAGTGAAAACTGCAGGAACTTCAAATCGGCACTAGGAAAAATACTGGGAAACCAGAATGAAAGTTTCTCCTAAAAAACCGTTCCCATTGGGCTAGATGAACGAATATCTCTACTCGTGCTCTGTTCTGAGAGATATGTGTGTGTGAAAGCCGACTTTCACATAGCTTGTTGGCAACACAATGTTTCTTTTCAGTTGCAAAATAAAACCAATACATATATATGGGGAGGTACTAGCTCCAAATCGGTTTTACAGTGTAAACTGTTGGAACTAAAAACTGGCACTAGAAAACAGACTGGGAACCCCGATTAAAATTTTCTTCTGAAACCCGTTCCCAATGTGCTAGATGAACGAACGTCTCTCCACATGCTCAGTTCTGGGAGATAATTGTGTGAAAGCCGTCGTTCACCTAGCTTGCTGGGAACACAAATATTCTTTTATTTGCAAACTACACTCCATAATAATATATAGGAAAGTACAAGCTCAAACTCGATTTTACAATGAAATCTGCAGGATCATCATACCGGCACTAGGAAACAGGCTGAGAATCAATAGTAAATGTTTCTACTGCAACCCAGTCCCTTTGTGCTAGATGAACGAACGTCTCTCCACATGCTCATTTCTCAGAGATAATTGTGAATGAAAGCCGTCGTTCACCTACCTTGATGGGAACACAAAATTTCTTTTCAGTTGCAAATTACAATCCATACATATATATGGGGAGGTTCTAGCTCCAACTCGGTTTTACAGGGTAAACTGATGAAACTTCAAACCGGCAGTAGGAAACAAACTGGGAACCCCGATTAAAATTTTCTACTGAAACCCGTTCCCAATGTGCTAGATGAACGAACGTCTCTCCTCATGCTCAGTTCTGGGAGGTTACTGTGTGAAAGCCTTCGTTCACCTAGCTTGATGGGAACACAAAATTTCTTTTCAGTTGCAAACTACACTTCATATATATATATATTCGAAGGTAAAAACTCCAACTCGGTTTTACTGTGAAAACTGCTGAAACATTAAACCGGCACTACGAAACAGACTGAGAACCCAGAATAAATGTTTCACCTGAAACCTGTTCCCATTGAGCTAGATGAACCAATGTCTCCCCACATGCACTGTTCTGAGAGATGTGTGTGTGAAAGCCGTCCATCACCTAGCTTGTTTACAGCATAAATTTTCCTTTCAGTTCCAAACTACAATCCATCCGTATATATGGGGAGGTACTAGCTCCAAAATTCTTTTACATTGAAAATTGCAGGAACTTGAAACCATCACTAGGAAACAGACTAGGAAAGCAGATTAAATTTTTCTACTGAAACCCGTTCCCAATATGCTAGATGAACGAAATTCTATCCACATGCTAAGTTCTGAGAGATAATTGTGTTTGAAAGCCGTCGTTCATTTGGCTTGCTGGGAACAGAAAGTTCCTTTTCAGTTGCAAAGTACACTCCATACATATATATGGGGAGGTACTAACTCCAACTCTATTTTATAGTGAAAACTGCAGGATCTTCAAATCGGCACTAGGAAACACACTGGGAAACCAGAGTAAAAGTTGCTCCTACATCCAGTTCCATTTGTGCTAGATGAACGATAGTCCATCTACATGCTAATTTCTGAGAGATAATTATGTGTTAAAGCCGTCCTTCATATAGCTTGATGGGAACACAAAGTTTCTTTTCAGTTGCAAACTACACTTCATACATATATATGCGGAGGTAAAAACTCCAACTCGGTTTTACAGTGAAAACTGCAGGAACATCAAACTGGCACTAGGAAACAGACTGAGAACCCAGAATAAAAATTTCTCCTGAAACCCGTTCCCATTGAGCTAGATGAACGAATGTCTCTCCGCATGCACTGTTCTGAGAGATGTGTGTGTGAAAGCCGTCCATCAACTAGCTTGTTTACAGCATAAATTTTCCTTTCAGTTGCAAACTACAATCCATCCGTATATATGGGGAAATACTAGCTCCAACTCTCTTTTACATTGAAAATTGCAGGTACTTCAAACCGGCATTAGGAAACAGAGTATCAAACCAGAGGAAATGTTTTCCCTGCCACCCTTTCCGTTTGTGCTAGATGAACGAACATCTCTCCACATGCACAGATTTGAGAGATGTTTGTGTGAAAGCCTTCCTTCACCTAGCTAGATGGGGACACAAAATTTCATTTCATTTGCGAACTAAACTTCATACATATATATCGGGAGTTTATAGATCCAACTCGGTTTTACAGTGAAAAATGCAGGAAAATCAAATCGGCACTAGGAAACACACTGTTAAACCAGATTAATTGTTTCTCCTTAAAACCGTTCCCAATGTGCTTGATGAACGAACATCTCTACACGTGCTCTGTTCTGAGAGAAAATTGTTTGTGAAAGCCGTACATCACCCAGTTTGTTGGGAACACAAAGTTTCTTTGCATTTGCAAACTACACTCCATAATAATATATAGGGAAGTACAATCTCCTACTCGCTTTTACACTGAAATCTGCAGGAACATCATACCGGCACTAGGAAACAGACTGAGAATCCAGAGTAAATGTTTCTACTGCAACCCAGTCCCTTTGTGCTAGATGAACGAACGTCTCTCCACATGCTCATTTCTGAGAGATAACTGTGTATGAAAACCGTAGTTCACCTAGCTTGATGGGAAAACAAAGTTTCTTTAGAGTTGCAATCTACACTCCATACATATATATTGGGAAGTACTTGCTACAACTCGGTTTTACAGTGAAAACTGCAGGAATTTCATACAGGAAGTAGGAAACAAACTGAGAACCCAGATTAAAATTTTCCCTTGAAACCCTTTCCCAAAGTGCTAGATGAACAAACGTCTCTTCACATGCACTGTTCTGAGAGATAAGTGTGGTGAAAGCCGTCCATCATATAGCTTGTTGTAAGCACAAATTTTCCTTTCATTTGAAAAATACACACCATATATATTTATGGGGAGGTACTAGCTCCAACTCGGTTTTACATTGAAATCTGCAGGAACATCAAACCGGCACTAGGAAACAGACTGAGAACCCAGAAAAAATATTTCTCCTGAAACCCGTTCACATTGAGCTAGATGAACGAATGTCTCTCCACATGCACTGTTCTGAGATACGTGTGTGTGAAAGCCGTCCATCACCTAGCTTGTTTACAGCATAAATTTTCCTTTCAGTTGCAAACTAAAATCCTTCCGTATATATGGGGAGGTACTAGCTCCAAATTTCTTTTACATTGAAAATTGCAGGAACTTGAAACCGGCACTAGGAAACAGACTAGGAAAGCAGATTAAATTTTTCTCCTGAAACCCGTTCCCAATGTACTAGATGAACGAAAGTCTCTCCACATGATCAGTTCTGAGAGATAATTGTGTTTTAAAGACGTCGTTCACTTGGCTTGCTGGGAACAGAAAGTTCCATTTCAGTTGCAAAGTACACTCCATACATATATATGGGGAGGTACTAACTCCAACTCAATTTTATAGTGAAAACTGCAGGATCTTCAAACCGGCTCTAGGAAACACACTGAGAAACCAGAGTAAAAGTTGCTCCTACATCCAGTTCCATTTGGGCTAGATGAACGATAGTCTGTCTACATGCTCAATTCTGAGAGAAAATTAAGTGTTAAAGCAATCCTTCAACTAGCTTGATGGGAACACAAAGTTTCTTTTTAGTTTCAAACTACACTTCATTCATATATATGCGGAGGTAAAAACTCCAAGTCGGTTTTACAGTGAAAACTGCAGGAACATCAAACCGGCACTAGGAAACAGACTGAGAACACAGAAAAAATGTTTCTCCTGAAACCAGTTCCTATTGAGCTAGATGAACGAATGTCTCTCCACATGCACTGTTCTGAGAGATGTGTGTGTGAAAGCCGTCCATCAACTAGCTTGTTTACAGCATAAATTTTCCTTTCAGTTGCAAACTACAATCCATCCGTATATATGGGGAAGTACTAGCTCCAACTCTCTTTTACATTGAAAATTGCAGGTACTTCAAACCGGCATTAGGAAACAGACTATCAAACCAGAGGAAATGTTTTCCCTGCCACCCTTTCGGTTGTGCTAGATGAACGAACGTCTCTCCACATGCACAGATTTGAGAGATGTTTGTGTGAAAGCCTTCCTTCACCTAGCTTGATGGGGACACAAAATTTCATTTCATTTGCGAACTATACTCCATATATATATATCGGGATGTAATAGATACAACTCGGTTTTACAGTGAAAAATGCAGGAAATTCAAACCGGCACTAGGAAACACACTGTTAACCCAGATTAATTGTTTCTCCTTAAAACCGTTCCCAATGTGCTAGATGAACGAACGTCTCTACACGTGCTCTGTTCTGAGAGAAAATTGTTTGTGAAAGCCGTACATCACCCAGCGTGTTAGAAACACAAAGTTTCTTTTCAGTTGCAAACTACAATCCATAATAATATATATGGAAGTACAAGCTCCAAATCGATTTTACAGAGTAAACTGCAGGAAATTCAAAACGGAATTAGGAAACAGACTGAGAATCCAGAGTAAATGTTTCTACTGCAACACAGTCCCTTTGTGCTAGATGAACTAACGTCTCTCCACAAGCTCATTTCTGAGAGATAACTGTGTATGAAAGCCGTAGTTAACCTATCTTGAGGTGAAAACAAAGATTCTTTAGAGTTGCAATCTACACTCCATACATATATATAGGGAAGTACTAGCTACAACACGGTTTTACAGTGAAAACTGCAGGAACTTCATACAGGCAGTAGGAAACAAACTGAGAACCCAGATTAAAAGTTTCTCTTGAAACCCGTTCCCAAAGTGTTAGATGAACAAACGTCTCTCCACATGCACTGTTCTGAGAGATAAGTGTTTGTGAAAGCCTTCCATCATATAGCTTGTTGGAAGCACATAGTTTCCTTTCATTTGAAAACTACACACCATATGTATTTATGGGGAGGTACTAGCTCCAACTCGGTTTTACATTGAAAACTGCAGGAACATCAAACCTGCTCTAGGACACAGACTCAGAATCCAGAGTAAGAGTTTCTTCTGAAAACCGGTCCCTTTGTGCTAGATGAACGAAAGTCTCTCCACATGCTCAGTTCTGAGAATTATGTGTGTGTTAAAGCCGTCCTTCACCTAGCTTGTTGGGAACACAAAGTTCCTTTCCAGTTGAAATATGCTACCCATATATATATAGGGCGAGGTAGTAGCTCCAAATCGGTTTTACAGGGAAAACTTCAGGAACTTCAAACAAGCAATAGGAAACAGAAGGAGAAACCAGAGTAAATATTTCCCCTGTAAACCGTTCGTTTTGTGCTACATGAACGAATGTCTCTCCACAAGCTCAGGTCTGAGAAATAAGTGTGTGTGAAAGCCGTCTTTCACGTAGCTTGTTGGGAACACAATGATTCTTTTCAGTTGCAAACTACACTCCATACTTATATATGGGGAGGTACTAGTTCCAAAACTGTTTTACACGGAATACAGCAGTAATTTCAAATCGGCACTAGGAAACAGACTTAGAAACCAGAATAAAATTTTCTCCAGCAAACCGTTCCCTTTGTGCTTCATGAGCGAAGTCTCTCCACATGCACAGTTCTGTGAGATGTTTGTTTGAATCCGTTCTTCACCTATTTGTTCGGAACAAAATGTGTCTTTTCTGTTGCAAAATACACTCCATACATATATATGGGGAGGTAATAACTACAACTCGGTTTTACAGTGAAAACTGCAGGAAATTCAAACCGGCACTAGGAAACAGACTGGGAACCCAGAATGAAATTTTCTCCTGAACACCGTTCCCATTGAGCTACATGAACGAATGTCTCTCCACATGCACTGTTCTGAGAGATATGTGTGTGATAGCCGTCCATCACCTAGCTTGTTTACAGCATAAATATGCCTTTCAGTTGCAAACTGCAATCCATCCGTATATATGATGAGGTACAAGGTCCAACTCTCTTTTACATTCAAAATTGCAGGAACTTCAAACCGGCACTACGAAACAGACTGAGAAACCAGAGAAAAAGTTTCCCCTTCCACCCTTTCCGTTTGTGCAAGATGAACGAACGTCTCTCCACATGCACATATTTGAGAGATGTTTGTGTGAAAGCCTTCCTTCAACTAGCTTGAGGGGCACAAATTTCATTTCAGTTGCGATCTACACTCCATACATATATATCGGGAGGTAATAGATCCAACTCGGTTTTACAGTGAAAAATGCAGGAAATTCAAACCGGCACTAGGAAACAGACTGTTAACCCAGATTAAAAGTTTCTCCTTAAAACCGTTCCCAAAGTGCTAGATGAACGAACGTCTCTACACGTGATCTGTTCTGAGAGAAAATTGTTTGTGAAAGACGTATATCACCCAGCTTGTTTGGAACACAAAGTTACTTTTCAGTTGCAAAATACAATCCATAATAATATATAGGGAAGTACAAGCTACAACTAGATTTTACAGTGTAAACTGCAGGAAATTCAAACCGGCACTAGGAAACAGACTGAGAAACCAGAGTAAATGTTCCTACTGCAAACCAGTCCCTTTGTGCTAGATGAACGAACGTCTCTCCACATGCTCATTTCTGAGAGATAATTGTGTATGAAAGCCGTCGTTCACCTAGCTTGATGGGAACACAAAATTTCTTTTCAGTTGCAAAGTACTCTCCATACATATATCCGGGGAGGTATTAGCTCCAATTCGGTTTTAAAGTGAAAAATGCAGGAAATTCAAACCGGCACTAGGAAACAGACTGAGAAACCAGAGTAAAGTTTCTCCTGCAAACCGGTCCCTTTGTGCTAAATGAACGAACGTTTCTCCACATGCTCAGTTCTGAGAAATATGTGTGTGTTAAAGCCGTCCTTCACCTAGCTTGTTGGGAACACAAAGTTCCTTTCCAGTTGAAATCTGCTACCCATATATATATATGGGGAGGTAGTAGCTCCAAATCGGTTTTACAGGGAAATCTTCAGGAACATCAAACCAGCAATAGGAAACAGAACGAGAAACCAGAGTAAATGTTTCCCCTGCAAACCGTTCGTTTTGTGCTACATGAACGAACGTCTCTCCACAAGCTCAGGTCTGAGAGAAGAGTGTGTGTGAAAGTCGTCCTTCACCTAGCTTGTTGGGAACACAATGTTTCTTTTCAGTTGCAAACTACACTCCATTCATATATATGGGGAGGTACTAGTTCTAACACTGTTTAACACTGAATATAGCAGTAAATTCAAACCGGCTCTAGGAAACAGACTTAGAAACCAGAATAAAATTTTCTCCTGCAAAAACTTCCCTTTGTTTTTAATGAGCGAATGTCTCTCCACATGCACGGTTCTGAGAGATGTTTGTGTGAAAGCCGTCCTTCACCTAGTTTTTGGGAACACAAAGTTTATTTTCAGTTGCAATATACACTCCATACATATATATGCGGAAATAATAGCTCCAAATCGGTTTTACAGTGAAAACTGCAGGAACTTCAAACCGGCACTAGGAAACACACTGGGAACCCAGAATGAAAGTTTCCCCTGAAACCCGTTCCCATTGGGCTAGATGAACAAATATCTCTACACGTGCTCTGTTCTGAGAGATATGTGTGTGTGAAAGCCGACTGTCACATAGCTTGTCGGCTACACAATGTTTCTTTTCAGTTGCAAAATAAAACCAATACATATATATGGGGAGGTACTAGCTCCAAATCGGTTTTACAGTGTAAACTGCTGGAACTTAAAACCGGCACGAGGAAACAGACTGGGAACCCCGATTAAAATTTTCTCCTGAAACCCGTTCCCAATATGCTAGATGAACAAACGTCTCTCCACATGCTCAGTTCTGGGAGATAATTTTGTGAAAGCCGTCGTTCACCTAGCTTTATGGGAACACAAAATTTCTTTTCAGTTGCAATCTACACTCCATACATATATATGGCGTGGTTCTAGCTCCAACACGATTTCATAGTGAAACCTGGTGTAATTTCAAACCAGCACTAGGAAACAGACTGAGAATCCGGAGTAATTGTTTCTCCTGCATCCCATTCTCTTTGTGCTAGATGAACAAATGTCTCTCCTCATGGTCATTTCTGAGTGATAAATGTGTGTGAAAAACCTCCTTCACCTATCTTGTTTTTAACATTAAGTTGCTTTTTAGTTCCTAAAATCCGTACATTCATTTATAAGGGGTATTACTAGCTGCCAATTTGATTTTCAATGCTATCTGCATGAAGTTCAGACTGACTCCAGGAAAAATACTGAGAAAACAGGATAAGTATTTCAACTGGAAAACATTACCTTTATGCTATATGAACGAACGTCTCTCCTCAAGCTCATTTCTGAGAGATAATTGTCCATGAAAGCCGTCTTTCACCTATCTTCCTGGGAACACAAAGTTTCTTTACTTTTGGAAACAACACTACATATATATTTATTGGGATGTACTAGCTCCTATTC